>NW_007578030.1:542256-546382 GCF_000690725.1 Stegastes partitus
TCTCTCCGCTGCACTGTGCCGCTTCCCCACAGTTCCACTCGCCCCCCTCTCCTCCGTCCTGTCTGTCTCCCCCCCTCTCCCCGGACTCGGTAAGGTCGGACCAAGCGCAGTAGGTAGGTGGCCTCTCTTTGTCACACGGAGCAAATCCACGACAGCCCAAAAAGGGACACAAAACAAAACAGGAGGTTTGGAATGGTACAATGAGATATTGAATTCTCTACATTGTTACTGTCAGAGGTTTATTGGCTTCATCTCTTGGAGGATCAGTTTTTGGGTTTTTTTGTTTTGTCTGCGGTGTGGCTGCGACCACACCAACTTACAGTAAATGTTGTTTGGGACCACAGCCCCTCGTTTTCTTACCACGTTTGGAACCACAGTCGTCACCGCGCACTGTGACGGCAACTTCCGTCAGTGCCAGAATCTCCAAACGTTCATGGAAGAGTTTGAAAAGCAGTGATTTTGTACTCATACTCTCATGTACCGTGCAGTGTTGTGGTTGTTCGTAGCTTTCATTTTGTAGCAACTATTTTTCCATGATACTTGTAAGCATGAAGTACTGAAGACCAGCATGCTCTTATCAGTTACAGCACATACATGGGCTGCTCATTTAAAACATGAAATGTATTACATTACACAATAACTGGTCAAGATATAACTTTTGATTAAAAGCTGGAAAGTATCTCAGATTTAGGCATAAATATTGAAAAGATTACAACAAAGAAAACCAGTTGTACTGAATTTCTTATGCATCACAAGTGCTTACTATTATGTACTAAAATAACTGAAAAGTATTTGTAGCTGTTGAAGATAGTTGTAGAAAAATGTATCATCAGTTTTTACTACTGTAATGTAATGTGTTTTTTTTTTTTCTAATAACTTTTTGACTCCCTGCATCACTCCCACTTCCGATTTGCTTTCTCACCTTCCACGTCCTGTTGACACAAGCCAGCATATCTAATGTCTCCCTGTGCTTCCAGACGATACTTACCTGTCCTCCGAGGTTTTCCTGCTAAGTACATCTACGACCCGTGGAACGCTCCCGAGTCCGTGCAGGCGGCCGCCAAGTGCGTGATTGGCGTCCACTACCCGAAGCCCATGGTGCACCACGCGGAAGCCAGCCGGCTCAACATCGAGAGGATGAAGCAGATCTACCAGCAATTAAGCCGATACAGAGGACTAGGTAAGAGATCGATCGTTTCTTAGACTTTTCAGCCGTTCGAGTTACCTGTTGGGCCTGTAGCTTTCATTGCAAACTTAAAACACGATTGTTGGATGAATAAAAAATATACTTGACCTTTTATGTCATCGTATATAAAAACGCTCTTCATCTCTAAATCAAAACACGCGATTATTTGGTGGCCATTTTTTACGGAGCCCCTCAAAGGGACGGAGAGAAGAAAAAAAAGACACCAAGTTTCTTGCAAGCTATCATTAAAGTCTTTGCTCAGCGATCCACAAACATAGCAAATGTTTCTTGTTCACATATACCAGACAATGTCGCATGCCCCACGACTCTGGAGGATATCGCCGCCTGATGGCTTGCAGGCGGCATAACTACTGAGGTACAGAGCAGCAGAGTGGTGAACAGCTACAGTGAACGAGCCTGCGTGCCTGAGCTCAGGGCAAAGAAACTCTGAAGTTACAGATACAAATCCGTCATTGCAGAAGTGTAGCAAAAGACAGACAGCTATGAGGCCCGCTTGACTTGTAACTGGTGATTTATCTGTATTTCCAGCACTTGTAGCCAAATACTTTTAATATCTTTGTACGCATTTACAGATCTTCGTACGTATTGACAAATCTCACACACAGATTGAGATACAGACACACAACTCTCCATACACATTTACAAATACTTTTGCGATTTCCTCCCTTCAAAGAGCCTAAATTCCCAGCATCCCACATCGCCCTGTATCCTGTTCGCACGTGAAACCGATGTGGTGCTCACGAGATAAGTATCTTGTGCGCACAATAAGCTTGACGTCTTTTTTTTTTTTCCTGCGAAATGTCCCTTTAGGGGCTCCGTAATTTTTAGCTAATTTCTTTATTTTTTTTTATTTTTTCCCTATTTTGGTCAACATCAATCTTTTGTGTAGCCAAAATGTTTCCATACCAATAACCAGGGCTACATGAATATTGACAAAATGATCATCACCATTATTCTGAACCTCTTTATCACAACTATTGATTGATTTTTAGAAAAATATTTTTATTACACTTTTACTTATAATACACAGAGCACTGCCTCCACCGCCATGTTGGACTAAATTCCTGTGAATGTATAAATTTGCATTCCTGAAATAATCTTCACCCTGAATTTTAATTTTTTTACTGTTATGCGCCAAAACACCACGCCACCAGTGACGTGCGGTCAGGTTCATGGCTGGTGAAGCACTGACTTTATCATAATCAGATTTACAGATATATGCACTCTACACAGGAGCATATTTGCCATTTGATTGGCAGCAGTTTACAGGTAATGTTTCATATCTGCATTCTTTACAAGCTGTAGCCCACAAAACGCACATTTCATTTAAACAAAAAACAACTTACTGCTGTCTTATCTTTACTTATAAATAAAGTCCATGCGCTGCTTCTTCTGCACAAAAATATTCATTACTTTGAAAGTCCACTTTAGAAAATTGTTTAAGCTTAGAAATGTAGTCCTCCATGTTGAAGGTCAGACTGGGCGAGAGGGAAAAAAATACATGGATCGCTGCACTTGACTTGCTAACTGTATATGGTACCTAGTCCGGCTTGCTGTCACTTAATCTGCAGCCGCAGAGTCACAAGAAGCACAGCTGGGATCAGAGCGCCCCCTGCCATGAGGCAAGAGAACTGCCTGCCTCAGCAGGAACCTCTTCTCAGCCGTTTATGATCGCTCAGCACACGAAACACATTGCACACACACACAGTTGGTAACAAAACACTGTACATTATTATATACATCAGCTGAACTATGGAAAATCAGTTCATATATTAAATGTGTTTGAAACATGTTAAAGGCGACATCCAGACAGCAGCACGATGTCACTGCAGGCAGCCAAGTGAGGCTGAGCTCGCTGCTGCCTCACCGGCTTCTCTTCCAAGCATTTGAATGGGAAATCCGCAATTTTGAATTTTACAAAATCATCAAAATTGGTGAGGCTAAATGAAAAAACAAAAAGAACCCTAACACATCACTGGATAAATATAGCCATTTAAATTATTTTTTTTATTTTTTTTATTTCTTTCCCCTGACCACACGTCACTGCACGCCACATTCCTTGTATGTGAAAACCTACTTGGCAATAAAACCGATTCTGATTCTGATTTCAGGCCTGCTGGCATCAGTGCCGTCCACCAACGGCAATGGGAACGGAGGAATGATGGCCTACTCTCCCGGAGAGCAGCAGCCAGGGACCAACAACAATAACAACAACTCACACTGTAGATAAATTTTACAACATTGCAGCACATTTTTGTGGTTGGTGCCACTATACACACAGTAGAGTTTCGCCAAGTCACCCAATCAGTCACTTCTGCTGTGCTCTTTTTCTTTTCAGTGCCTGGAGTGTCGGGGAGCTCTGTTGCAACAGGTAATGGTAGCGGGAGCATCCTACTTAACTTTGACAACGAAGAACCGACTCGGCCTAGCGGCGTCGGACAGCAGCAACAACGCCTACAACCGCCGCCACATCAACCGCAACAGCAACAGCAACAGCAACAGCATGGTAAATCAGCAGCTGACAGGAATGTTGAGCAAATTTGCGCTTTGTCATCTTGCATCCCAACATCAACACAAACTTAAAATGAACGTCAAACAAACTATGGTTACCATGCCTGTCAGAATAAAAAAAATTTTCAAAATTAATAAACAAGTCCAACCTGAGACGCACATTATATATTATTTATTTTTGCCCAGCTGTCCGCGACCCACCCAAAACAGGTCCGTGACCCACTTTTGAGTCGCGACCCACCAGTTGAGAACCACTGGTCTATACACTGCTTAATCCTGGACAGGTCGCCAGTCTATCACAGGGCTACACTTAGAGACAGACAACCAAGCACACTCACATTCACACCTACAGACAATTTAGAACCACCAATTAACCTCAACATGTTTTTGGACTGTGTGGGAGGAAGC
>NW_007578030.1:546732-558410 GCF_000690725.1 Stegastes partitus
TTTCTGGCTGATCAATGGTGCAATTTTGGCAGAAGAAATAATGTACCTTTCAAATCTGCCGTTAAGTTTTAGGGTTTAGAAGGTTAAAACATAAAATAAAGCTCTGTCCTCCCCTCAGTAGGTCATGTAGGATAAACAGGAATTCCAAAATATTTGCCATTAACACCTTTTTGATGAGTTTTTTTCGTTGGCACTACAACCCACCATGCACGCTGTGTTTCATAAAATTATCGTACATTTTCTTAAGTGCAATTTTCAACTGCTGAACCTTTTTGCTTGTCCGCTGCAGGATACCACTCAGTGCCAGATGCCAGCCAGACCATCACCAGCAGCCGACTCTACCATGAGTTCGCTGTGCCTCAACACCCAGGTAAGAAGCAGGCGGGATCGCAGGTAGCCATCTTTTCTAAAGCACTGAACTCTCAAAGCTTCCATTTGATCAAATTGATATGTACAAAATTAATCATAAATTTTAATGTCTTACTTAAGACAGAGAAATAAAATCTTTTTTAATAAGAGTGCTGCCACAGGAGGGAAACACTTTTCCTTTGTATCAAGTTCTTGGGCATCAACGGACAGTCACTTCACTTTAGTCAACGCTTTACTCTCATTTCCCCTCCTCCTCCCTCGCACGGTGTTTTCTGATAAAGTTTTTCTTCTGTGACATTCAGGACTCCTCCTGCACACCAGAGGCGGCATCACGGGAAAGCGGGAGCGCGAGTCGGAACGAGAAGGGTCAGGGGAGGAAGACCCAACGTCCTGCTCGGTGCACAAGATGCAGAGGCAGAGTGCAGAGGTCAGTCGTCTTCTCATCACAGCACCTGATGTCTTAAATTCTACTTAAACGTCACTATTACCAGGATTTAAATAGTTACACTTTAAAAGGCACTGAATGCTATAAATCAGCGGTCTTCAACCTTTTTTGCACCACGGACCGGTTTTAAGCAAGAAATTTTTCTACGGACCGGTCATTACGCACATAACAAATAATAATAGTTTTTTTTCTATTGAAAAGTTTCATAAATGAATAAAATTAATTTTTATTGCTTAGTATGTTTACTTTTTCTCCTGTCTCAGTATCAAGTCTCTCCCACTTTCCAAAGCAGCTCTCCTGAGACGTTTGTTTTTGACTGACGGCTTCGTTTTAGCAGCCGGGCATAAAAACAGACAGTCAAGTGACGGGAAGACGAGCTAGTCATGTTTCAAAATAAAACACCCTGCAGACTCCGCTGGAAATAAAAATAAACCAATAAAATGTTTTTATTCTATCTGTGCCGCCCAGTACCAAATGACCCACGGCCCGGTACCGGTCCGCGGCCCGGTGGTTGGGGACCACTGCTATAAATCATAAAAAAGAAAGAAAAGAAATAGGTTGAATTTTCTTTGATTTAATTTACCAAAATGGATTTAAAAAAAAAAAAACCTGGAATCAACATGTACAACATTTTTCTAAGTAGTGACTTTACATACTGTAGATATTTTACTACATTTTTCATTCATTCCCGTACTCGTCTCCAGTCTGCTCTGTGTAAACACATCCTGCAGTCCCAGAATTTACGTCAATCACTTTATTACAGTCACTAAAGTGTTTTTTCTTCTTTTTTTACAGACAATTAATTTTTTAGTGAATTTTTAAAATAGACACATAGAATTGATTTTGACGAAATATTCTGATTTTGAGCTTCGATTTGGACGCTTTTCCCAGCAAAACTGAAAGTCACCCATGATTCCAGGATTTCTTGTTATGACTTTCAAGCCTGTCGGCAGGTCCAGAGATTAAAGAGATGAGACGGCGTGCACCTTTCTGCAGAATGGTCTTGGCCTGCAAGACAAAACTTCTAGAAACATTTACAAGGACAGATAACCCTGCAGCAGTCTTTGAACATTGCATTTAACCATTTCTTTAAAACATTATTAGAATTTGCACATAGTGTTGTGGGAATGTCCTCTGCTAGCTGTTAGCCAAAAGGTCATAAAGGCCCTTCATAGACACAATGACTCAGGAACAGACAAACAGATTGTGACCAGATAGAATAAAGTGACGCACAGATTAGATCAGTGGTTTATTTCGTCTGAGCGTCAACACACAACTATCACTCATCACTCTCCTGTGTGTGTGTGTGTGTGTACATGTACATGTGTGCTTACCTAAAAACAACCGAGGAAAAAGTGTTTTGCTGTCAGCACTGTGTTGCCCTTTACACATGATGAATTATTGATGTTATTGTTGCGATAAAAAAGTTCAAGGTCTGCACTTCGCGCGTAACAAGTGAACGTAGTGGAAGTTAGACTGATGACACGATAGCACACCTTTGACGAGGCAATCGCACAATAAATGGAGGTTGTTTTGGCCATTGTGATTCTGTGCTCCCACTACAAAGTAAACACCTTCCACCATCACAGAGGGAGTCATTATGTAAATGTCAGCCTGTCATGAAGCTGCTTACAATAAAAAATACAAAGCAGATGTGTATATTCTTGACAACAAAACAATGGTGTGCCCAAGCAATGGAAAATATGAAAGGAAGAGTCCAGGAGAAAAAGAGAGGTCTATTTGAATCGCTTAATATTTTGTTTCTGCCAATACCGAGTCCCAATTTTCCTTGACAATACAGACTTTAATAATAATAGTAACTTCATCTGTATAGCACCTGTAAGAACAGCCTTCACAAGGTGCTTTGACAGTAAAACATGCAACACAAAAACAATCAAGGAAGGCAAACTGAGAGCATCGTACATGTTTAGCTACCAACATGACAAAAAACTTCTGTGAAGCTTGATGATGTTGAGCCATGTGCATGTGAAAACAAGGTGTGTCTCTTGTGCCAGTCTTCATTGTGGCTTTTGTTGTCTTGCTTGCAGACTACCTAGTGCAGGTGGAGATGCGACTGTCTGAACCCCCCCCGTTGGAGCCATCCTACGGCCAGCAGAGAGAGGAAACCCCAACGTGGCCACCTGTCCTCCGATCACACTCAGCCCCAGACATGACCAGTTCCTCCTCAAAGACACTGCATCTAGAACTGCTCTTTGTCTTTTCAGTCAGAAATTCCTTGGGGTGTAAATGCAAAGGTGAAAATGTGATTTCTTGAAGGGCTTTTACATTAGAGTCCGTTGACCTCTGGCCTCTTGCAGTTAGTGTACAGACAGGTGAGACAACCTTAGAGGAATGTTTTGAAGAAACAAAACCTCACACTTATAGCTCTACTGCAGTACTAGAATAAATCAATCAATAGATTAATAATAAAAAAAAAAAATCATTATTGTCTTAAAACTGCTGCCACCAGCCAGTAAATACTGTATAAACAGTAAAGCAGCTATAAATGTAAGTAGTAGAATTTCTTAGTTTTAAACAAAAACAAAAACAAATCCGTCAAACACCTTGTCTGCATGGTTCGGTATAAACCAAGCTCACTGTGTCAGGGTTTACAGAGAATCTTTTTCTACAACTTTGTGGTATGATTGTCCCATTGTGCTACTGTTAAACAGAAAAACACAGTCACCACTCCAGCTGATCAGTCAGTCTAACTCCAGGAATATGTTGTCACAACTGTAATAGCCTAATATATATATATGTATATATATAGCTGTAATTTTACATTGGAAACGCACTATTTATAGCCCAATCATATGTTTTAATGTTGTCAAAAACAAAAACACTTGTAAATAGTTTGATTTACACCAAAATTGTTATTTTTGAGTTGGTTTTTTTCCCAGAACTTAAATCCAATAATGAAGAAAAGGTGTTATTAATCTCAACACCGTTATCGTTACCTTGATTTTACCAGGCAGAAGCACAGGCGTGGTCATAGTGACCGCCTGGCATTTCATTTCAGGGAATTTGCTGGATCATTTCTTAGCTTCTCTCTCTCACTACATTGCCTGTAAATACACTTTCTCAGGCACTTTGACACATTTGCGACTATTCACAGTTGGTTGCATGGGAACATCTACCACAGCCTGGTTAGCATCATGTAATCACTTGGTTTGAATCGGCAGCTATAAACAGAGATTCGTAGTTTTTTTTTGGACACTATTCAAGACATCGATTATATGCATATATAGATGGATAAAAGATGTTGGACCAGTTTCCATTCTTGGTCTCTAAAACATGTTTACAGTGTGTTGCTATGAATTACTTAAGAGACCTTTTGTCAGGTCTGTCTGGCTCTAAAGAGAGAAAAGCATGTGGCATTATGGGTAGACGAGTTCTTGTGTGACTTGTAGTTTTTTTGTATGTCATTGCCTTGACAGCTGTCAGAGGTGAACATGTAGCTGAACACTTGCATCAAAAATTGGCTTTTAGGTTTTTCTTTTTTTTGGAAAACTTTTAAATCCTGATCTTTTAGGATATAACATTTTTCACTGTTCCCATCAGTCAAACATGAGCAGGCTTTGGTCTATTAAGAATGTCCTGTTTTTTTGTCGTACCATCTTCATATTAATTTCAAATATTGCGATTGTAATTATGTACAGATCGTATCTTATAGTTTTACACCTTTGTGAAATCTTTCCACAGTAGTAGTGATTTGTTGTAGAATAGATGCTAGTTTATTTTGTTTTTTTTAGTGCTCACCTCACTGCTGGTGAAGCGGCACGAAGTTTTGATTTCACCTTTCAAAAGTGAGTCACATTTTCACCTTTCTGTTTACACCACTCCCTCCATAGATTACGCCTGTACAAGTTTTTAAGAAAAAAAAAAAAAAGATAATAGCTTCGGAGTATCTCTGTGGCGTTCTGTGGTGTTGGAAAAATGTTTTTGCTGTGCAACACATTCAACTACCGAAAAAAAGAAGAAGAAGAAAAAAAAAAAAGACAACACAAGTCGTCGGGGTTCGAGGTGAGGGCAGAGAACACAGGCAGTTGGTTGCAATCTCCTCTCGGAAGGTGTCACGTTTTTCTAAGATTTCTTATAAAACCAAAAACTCGCTAAACAAAAAGGAAGAAAAAAAAAAATAGAACTAAGTTGAGTTGACACAGTAAAAGACGAGCGACAGCATCTGATCCAAATGAGCCTGATTCTGTCGAGCAAAGCAGAAACCAACATTCCTCAACGAGAAGTATACCCTCCTGATGAAGGATTTCTACTACTGTACAAGGAGTTTAACAGTATATATATGTGAAAGGCTGCTTGCGACACTTTGCGACCCGAAAAACTAAAATCCTGGGGTGACCCAATGAACGAGTGGTGAGGGCAACTTGAGCGTCAATCCCCTAGCTGTGGGATTATTTGCTGCTCGTGGTTGCCCTGTTCCCTCTCCCCAGGTTTAAGGTCTCTCTGCACAGACACTATCGAATAACGGCTTTAAAAATGGTCAAAAAAATTAATCGGACAAAACGGTGAACAGATCACGATTTGGACACTATTGATATCTTTACAAAAACATAAAAGAGGGTCACAAAATGGCTCAAACTGTCTATGGAAGGACTGTGTAACAGCATTAGAACGATGAAGCTGGTGTTTTATTTCGGCTCCATCCACCCTCCGCTATTACCTTTACTCCTGTTGAGAAGAATGCTGTCGAACTGAACCAGAGAATGTACAATCCCCCCCTTCCCCCCTGTAAAATACACCCAGCAGCTTAACTTGCTCATGTTAATACCCCCGCCCTACACACACACACACACACACAAACACAACATATGTAAACAGATGTAAAAGTTTTTTAAAAATGCTAAATGGCATTGCACATTTAAAAACCAATGGTAATTAATGCATACACACATTTATCTATGTTGCAGCACAAGACTGGTTAAATCACACACACACAATTACTTTCTTCACACACAGAACAAATCACTTAAATGCAGACCCACACACACACACACACACACACATATTGGTTAGACTGGAGAAAACTGTTTTGTGAATTCTGCTAATGGCCCCAATCTGCAACATCTATTGTGAAATCACCCAAGACAAAATAAGAAATTCAAGACAACGAAATAACCGTTTGGGTTCCCCGCTGATGGTTAAACCTGCATCCCACATTTTTAGCAGTCCAAGATACGAGTCCTGTGATCAAACATCCTGCAGATTGGGGCTGTAGATGGCGGCTTGTCGGTGCGCTCCTGATAAAAAAAAGGTCTGGTTTCAGTGGAGCCATGATGACTCGTGTCTGTGTACAGTACTTGATATTTGTTCATCTGTGATCGTACTGCCCTCGGCTTCAGGAGTAACGTAGAGGGTGGGGAGGAGGGGGACATAAAGGGGAGGGACGGGGAGATTTTTTTTTTTTTTAAGTATTGAAAATGTTTCTGTATTATATTTCTGTATGTTCTCAAGAAAATTTAAACATTGTTAGTTTTTTTTTCTCTCTCTCTTTCTTTCTTTTGTAGCTTTCATCACAATGGAAAAACAAGTTGAACCAAGTTTTTTTTCTGGCTTTTATTTCTTTATTCTTTTTTTTTGTTCTCCCTTCTTTAACATGAAGGTGAGAACAGATGCCATCTGTCATCTCTGTAATATTACGCTCTTTCTGTCTCTCCTTGTATTGTGAAAGGCTTTTCTTGTGCTTGATCAACTTCATGACAGGAATTAAAATTGTTACAACTAAACACCATTCATTGTGTCTTCATCAACAGCAGTGACATCAGTTATTACAATTTATGTCGGATTTTGAAGTTGAATCTCAATTACAATGTGTCAGACGTTATTAGTGTTTGGAATATAAATGCACAACATGCTATGCTCTGAATACATTGTCCAGTGGGGCGGCGCAGTTGGTTAGCATTGTTGCCTCGCAGCAAGAAGGTTGCCGGTTCGCGTCCCAGTGGGGGCACCGGAATCTTTCTGCGTGGAGTTTGCATGTTCTCCCCGTGCAGAGTGGGTTCTCTCCGGGTTCTCCGGCTTCCTCCCACACAGTCCAAAAACATGTTGAGGTTAATTGGTGATTCTAAATTGTGTGAATGTGAGTGTGCTTGGTTGTCTGTCTCTAAGTGTAGCCCTGTGATAGACTGGTGACCTGTCCAGGGTGTCCCCTGCCTTCGCCCTATGTCGGCTGGGATAGACTCCAGCCCCCACGACCCTAGTGAGGATAAAGCGGTATATAGATGATGGATGGACATTGTCCAGTATGAGGCTTTTTTGTTTTGTTTTTTTATCCCTTTGTGTCTGTGATAGCTGAGGCCAGAGTCATTAAGTCTTGACTTATACCCCTGTGGACACACATGGACAGCTGTGGAAATCCTCATTTTTAAAAAAATTTTTTCATCTTCTAGTCCACTTGGAGTACTCCATACTTTCAGTACTTCCATACGCATGCAGTAGATTGGCATCTACACATCCTACGCATACTGTCACGAGGTTCCGTGCAAACGGTCACATACTTGACGAGATGACGGAACATATCAGTGTCGTTTTCACAATAAATACCTTTACCTTTTTGTGAGCTAGTGTCTCTTTAACGCCTACAGATGGTTTCTGAAGAATTGACATATTTTTGGATGTGTGGCCAATCCCAATCTCCACACTGATTGACTGCATTCCCCCTGAGGCCAAATTCACTGCGCTTCTGTGTCTGCAGCAGCAACCTTTGTGGTGAAAACTGTGGTGTCTCAACAAGTCAGCAAGGCTTGTGACAACTCAGTCATCCCAGGAGGAAATGTTTTCAAAAGTGATGCAAACCTTTACCTGGGGTTCATTCCAATCTCCACATTCACAGGTTCACAGACTTCAAAGGCATTCCCCCCTAAAGCACAATCCATTGTGTCAGTATTCACATGTCTAGAAGGGTCTGCGTAAATTATGTCATCTGGCTATCGGCCTGCGAGGGCTCACGGGAAACCCTCTGTACATGCCAGACTACACAATGATGGCAGTAAAACAAATGTTTGTCATGCAGAGAGCTTAAACAAATTGTGTCACTGCTTTCCAAAGTCAGCTTTTCAGGAAGACCCACACGAGCCCTATGTGCTTGTCTGGGTTTGTTGTTCGTAGCAGAGCGACAAGTAGCTATTGAAATACAAACGGATGAGGTGCGTGTCTTTTGCCCTTGTCTCAGTCACTCAGTACACGAGGATGCAGACACCATTAAATGACTTTAAAGGCCAGTGCAATAGACAGTCTTCTACTTTTTGAATACAGTAGGGTCTAGTGGGGTTCATCATGTCACCCCAGCCACAGGAGTCTGTGTGGACATCCGTGACTTGCTTTGCTTTTTTGTATGTATGTCTTTTGCTCCACTTCTAATATTTTCTCACTCTTTGTCCTTATTCAGGCTCTCTGGCAGTTGGTACTGCTGGACGGCATGACACAGTGAGACAATGTCTGTGGGGAAACAGTCTTTGAGCAGAATACCTCTGTCTCTCTGGCAGTCCAGCAGACCAGTAGATCACAAGGCCTGGACCAAACCTTTTTCCAATAGCTCCAGAACTGTTCATTGAGGTACGTGCAATGGCTGTGGAAAAAGGCTTTTCTCTTTATTTTACTCCCTCCTCCACAAGGACAGCTGCAGGCACCACAGACCCATAGTTGTTGTTATTACACCGCTTTCTAGTGCACTTAGATGACGACACTCATGCGCAGTAGATCGGTGTCTCTGTATTCCACGCATGCACACTTCCACCCTTGTCCATGCAAACATAAATTTTGGGCTCCACAAGGGGATCCATTCAGAGCCTTACATACTTGGGAAGCTGACTAGACTTAGATTATGCAAACCTATTGCTAAAGCTGAAACCACAACTACGGCCTTGTGTTTTACAGTTTGTCTGCCATCGTATTCACATGAACGGTTTTGTCTCTTACATGCAAAATGGCACAAACTGCAATTTGCGCCCAATCTCCTCAGATTGGGATTTGCTGACTTTAGAGTGCATACCCACTGACGCTCAATACATTCTGTCCGCATTTGCTTGTCCCCCAGCAGCATTTACTAGGGATGTGTGGATCGATACTGAAATATCAATACTTCAGATACCAGATCTTTATGCTCTAAAATCAATTCTCAAATCAAAACATCGATACTTTTGATACTTCAGTCATTTGAAGTAATGTATATCATTACAAGGAGCACAGTGGAACGTAACTAAACGATTGAGATCTTGTCGAAATAACACGCAGTTAATGGGAACTACTTTCTCTTCTGCTGCAGGCAGCACCGTCCAGGTACAGAGAGAGGAAATGTGGAGCTTTAAGCGGCATTAAGCACTGTTGCCTTTGGAGTTGTTCAATTTAATAAATACGATTATGAAATAAGCAACGAAACAAATACATGCTTCAACAAATAGCTGCATGAGTTCAGCTTGGAGTAATATGTGTATCACTGAGATAATCTCACATAGGCAAAAAAAAGCCAAGATTTATTCAGGTAAGATTTCCTTAAGAATTGATCATTTAAAGTGGTTTACATAGACGAGGTGTCATTAAATTATACAAAGCAATTGCGATAAAAAAAAACAAAAGCTATGGTGAACTTAGAAAAGTATATACTAGAAAAGATGGATAAAAAATAACTTTTTATCTATAAAACATGCCTCTTATGATTTACAATCAGTCTCATTTGCTTTAACTGTTAACTTTGTTGGTGCTTGGGTGAGAAGTTTGGTCCAGAGCTCTGTATGCTCACTCAACCATCCATCCATCCATTATCTATACACCGCTTAATCCTTACTAGGGTCGCGGGGGGGCTGGAGTCTATCCCAGCTGACTTAGGGCGAAGGCAGGGGACACCCTGGACAGGTCACCAGTCTATCACAGGGCTACACTTAGAGACAGACAACCAAGCACACTCACATTCACACCTACGGACAATTTGGAATCACCAATTAACCTCAACATGTTTTTGGACTGTGTGGGAGGAAGCCGGAGAACCCGGAGAGAACCCACGCTGCACGGGGAGAACATGCAAACTCCACGCAGAAAGATCCTGGGACACGAACCGACGACCTTCTTGCTGCGAGGCAACAGTGCTACCAACTGCGCCAACTTGCAGCCCACACTTTATCTATTTAATTATTAACTGATCTGCACTTTCAAAGGTTGCATCAGTCATCACATGGGGATGAAGGAACCATCCAACTCCCAAAGTGTCATTCAAGGATTTCATCATATTTCATCATCCGTCTGGAGGACTCCTCTGCTAATGTTCACATGTATCCCAAAATAGAGAACTTAATATCTGCATTCATTCCTCATAAAGGGAGGAATGTAAACCCACACCAACCACCCACACACTGTCAGTGAAATGACAAGAGTTTTGTTCGTGAGTCAGCAAATGCAAAGCATGTAGCAGCTTGAGGCTCCAGGTCAGACAGGTTTATTTTCTAAGTATAAAGTATAACGTAACACATTAAGCTCAAGACTCAAGACGTGAAACCAGACGCATTCACAGGTTTTTAACTAGCTAAACGTCCAGCTATTTGTGCTGGTTTCAGTGTTTATTTAGAGAACTTCCTTTGTACAAAACAGTGGTGCTCCTGTAATGCAACTACGTCTTTTTTATTTCAGGGGCCTCATTTATCAACCATGCATAGAAAAGGTTCTAAATTATGTCTTACAAATGAAATTTAGAATGTGCATAAATACAAAACAAATCTGTATTCATCAAACATGCATACATGGGTCGTACGCACATCAGTGGGTCATCAGCGTTCGTACATCCCACTTGTTCTTAACCACCACGCTCGTGCATTTTCGGGATCATTTGCCTTCAGAAATGCCTCCAATTAATTAATATATAGTAACAACATGCCTCTTTATAAAACATGTGAATATATATATATTTTTTCCCTCACCGTTCATCATCTTGGCAAAGAGGGCGAAAAGAGGAACTTTTCAGAACCCGAAATTGAGATGCTTGTCAGCGAGACTGAAGCTAACCAGAAAGTATTGTTGCATCTTGTTGGGACAAGATAACCACCGGAGTTGACTCTGTTGGCTTGGAGGAGAGATCGCTAGCAGACATTTTTTTGGAAGCGGTTCGACATTGAGCTTAGTGCCAAAATTCCCATCACAGCCCATAAGAGACATGACTACAACGGGTGAAGTCATTTCCGAACGTTCACCCAGCGGAAAACCGTCATCACTTACAGATGAGATGTTTTAATAACCATACTAAGTCCATTTCCACGCTTCCTGCATGGAGAACCACAGAGCTGTTCTGCTCAATGAATGAGTCATGCATTCATCAAATGCGCATTGCTAGTTGTTTGTGCATTGACTGAATGAAACCCTTGTCTATTCACAAAATTAAATTTCTTTAGTGATCATGCTTTGGTTGTGATGTGGGTGCAGTCTATGGCTCCACTTACTTTTGGGAATCCAGCGATGGCGTGAAGTCCCCATTTGATTTCGGCTTGTTGGTGATGGCTGTAAGGGAACTGAATGTAGGCTGGGGAAATTATGGCATCCAACACTGCCGGCATGGTCCTGCTCAGTGATGGCTGGGAAATGCATATGTCTCCAACCTCATGCTGGAATGTGCCAAAAATCCCAAAGTGGACAGGAGCTGGAAGTTGTAGTTCTTTCTTCAAAATAGCCATTTTTCCCAAATGGAAGGTCCATCCATCCATTATCTATACTCGATTGATCCTCACTAGGGTCACGGGGGAGCTGGAGTCTATCCCAGCCAACTTAGGGCGAAGGCAGTGGACACCCTGGACAGGTCACCAGTCTATCACAGGGCTACACTTAGAGACAGACAACCAAGCACACTCACATTCACACCAACTGGCAATTT
>NW_007578030.1:559705-578942 GCF_000690725.1 Stegastes partitus
GCCCTGTGATAGACTGGTGACCTGTCCAGGATGTCTCCTGCCTTCACCCTGAGTCAGCTGGGATAGACTCCAGCTCCCCCGCGACCCTCGTGACATCCCAGCAGAAGGGAAAGCAAGTTTAGGTGTGAGGTGGCAGAAACGGATAGCAAAGAGAAAGACAGCAGGTTAGAAAAAAGAAAGGTACAGGACTGGTTTCACTGTGGATAATGACACTCCTTTACCAGCTTCAGCAGCATCTTTACATGGTCTTTTGCAACAAAACACTTCGTCTACTTCCTGAGTGATGTGATGGCGGAACATTCCCATGGTGTTTATACTTGTGTATAATTGTTTGAACAGATGAACGTGGAAATTCTGGAAATTGTACCCAAGGATGAACCAGACTTGTGGACTAATGTTCGCTCGCACTCATTACGCACACATCTGTGCATAAACACTGATGATAAATAAGGGCCTTGGATACTAAAAAAAAAAACTCAAGTCATGCTCTGTTGATATTAGATTGCAGCATTGAGTAACATCACAGCAGAAAGGAAAGGAAGTTTTGGAGTGAGTGGGCAGAAACAGATAGCATAGAAAGACATAGCGGGATTGAAAAGGAAAGGAGAGAGATCCCAGTTCAGGCGGGGCAGAGAGAGTGGGAGTGTGATAAATGAGCCACGCACTGACAGGAGGGGCCGCCACGTTGCATGACTCGGCAAGTATCACTTGGCTTCATTTCTTGATTTCATGAGCAGAAATATCACAAGCAGTGCAACAAAACTCTATTAAAACAAATCTAAGAATAGGATGTAAGATCAATGCATTACAGTTCCTCAGTTCAGTAACTACTTTATATTATTAGTACATTACATTTTGTGCTTTATTTTCTTTTTTTACTATATACTACATGGCATTATAAGCTGCACTAAAGACGTCTCATAGTGCACAGTTGAAACCAGAAGTTTACATACACTTTATAAAACGATGTCTGACCTTTTTTTTCCTCACTATCTGATATTAAATCAGGCTAAACTTTTCCTGTTTTAGGTCAGTTAGGATTACCAGAATTATTTCTATTTGCTAAACACCAGAATAATGAGAGAGAATTTTTCAGAGAATTTTTTATTAGTCTTTAGTTTGGTAGCGTTGCCTTTAAACTGTATGACATACAACATTTTGGGTTTCCTTCCACAAGCTTCTCACAATAGTTTGATAGAATTTTGGCCCATTCCTCCTGATAGAACTGGTGGAACTGAGTCAGGTTTGTAAGCCATAATGTCTTCAGTTCAGTTCAGTTTTAGTTTCATCAGACCACAGGACATGTCTCCAAACATGAAGCTCTTTGTCCCTGTGTGCATTTGCAAACTGTAATCTGGCTTTTTTATATTTCTTTTGGACTAATGTCGTCTTCCTCTCTGAGCAGCCTGTCAGCCCATGTTGGTACAGGACTGGGTTCACTGTGGATAATGACTCTCTGACCAGCTTCAGCAGCATCTTCATCTTTTGTTCAGGGGTTGATAGGCCCATTTTGCACCAAAACACTTCATCTCTGGGACACAGAACCCGTCTCCATCCTGAGCGCTATGATGGCTGGACATTCCCATGGTGTTTATACTTGCATGTAGTTGTTTGATCAGATGAACGTGGAACCTTCAGGCATCTGAAAGTCGTACCCAAGGATGAACCAGACTTGTGGAGGTCCACAGTTCTTTCCCTGATATCTTGGCTGATTTCTTTAGATTTTCCATGTTGTCCCAAAACGAAGAGGTGTGTGACCTAAAATAAGGAAAGTTTAGTCTGATTTAATGCCAGACAGTGAGGAAAAAAAAGTTTGATGTCTTTTTGTACAGTGTATGTGAACTTCTGGTTTCAGCTGTATGAGCTTCTATGCCATGGCTGTGCTGCGTCCACAGGATTCTACACTCACCGGCCACTTCACTACCTGTCCAACTGCTCCTTAACGCAAATTTCTAATTAGCCAATCACATGGCAGCAACTCAATGCATTTAGGCATGTAGACGATCTGCTGCAGTTCAAACTGAGCATCAGAATGGGGAAGAAAGGTGATTTAAGTGACTTTGAACGTGGCACGGTTGTTGGTGCCAGACGAGCTGGTCTGAGTATTTCAGAAACTGCTGATCTACTGGGATTTTCACGCATAACCATCTCTAGGGTTTACAGAGAATGGTCCGAAAAAGAGAAAATATCCAGTGAGCGGCAGTTCTGTGGCCTTGTTGATGCCAGAGGTCAGAGGAGAATGGCCAGACTGGTTCGAGCTGATAGAAAGGCAACAGCAACTCAAATAACCGCTCGTTACAACCGAGGTGTGCAGAACAGCATCTCTGAACGCACAACACGTCCAACCTTGAGGTGGATGGGCTACAGCAGCAGAAGACCACACCGGGTGCCACTCCTGTCGGCTAAGAACAGGAAACTGAGGCTACAGTCCGCACAGGCTCATTAAAATTGGACAATAGAAGATTGGAAAAACGTTGCCTGGTCTGATGAGTCTCCATTTCTGCAACGACATTTGGATTGTAGGGTCAGAATTTGGCGTCATGGATCCATCCTGCCTTGTATCAATGGTTCAGGCCGGTGCCGGATTGTGTAATGGTGTGGGGGATATTTTCTTGGCATACTCTGGGCCCCTTAGTACCAACTGAGCATCGTGTCAACGCCACAGCCTACCTGAGTATTGTTGCTGACCATGTCCATCCCTTTATGACCACAGTGGACCCATCTTCTGATGGCTGCTTCCAGCAGGACAACGCGCCATGTCATAAACCACCTCAGTCTGGTTTCTTAAACATGACAGTGAGTTCACTGTACTCCAATGGCCTCCACAGTCACCAGATCTCAATCCAACAGAGCACCTTTGGGATGTGGTGGAACGGGAGATTCACATCATGGATGTGCAGCCGACAAATCTACAGCAACTGCGTGTTGCTATCACATCAATATGGAGCAAAATCTCTGAGGAATGTTTCCAGGACCTTGTTGAATCTATGCCACGAAGGATTAAGGCAGTTCTGAAAGCAAAAGGGGGTCCAACCCGGTACTAGCAAGGTGTACCAAATAAAGTGGCCGGTGAGTGAAAAATGAGCCCACATTCAAAAATGTGACAAGAGCAAAACATTTTTGAAAGTGCTTGGGGCTCTGAGGGTAATCTGTAAGAGCTTTTTGTTGACCTTTTTTTTTTTATTCACTCCTTTTATTTATCGCTATGACATCTGTAGCAACTCAGCCGGGGGACCTGTGTTGTGGGTTTAAAATTTAGTCGGGTGAGTTATTTCTGCCGAGGTTCCGAGCAAACCCTTGAAATGAGTCACTATTGTTGTCTGGAAATAATCGTTTATTTACATATTTTTATTTAAATTATTTTATTTTTACCTGTGACATCCCGCAGCGAAAGTTCATATCCATGGATATCCAATAATACAGATACCAAAACAACTTTCTGTTTCTGTCACCAGACAATCAAAAAAAGAAACGACACGGAGAGCAGCTGCGGTCTGCTATGTATTTGCGTGGGTGGGTATGTGTGCGGAGGGTTCCCCTGTGTGCATACATTAAAATTAGAAATTCTCTCCAGTCCAGGGATGAAGGACAATACAACCATACAAAACAGCAGGGTGGAAATACTTTGCATGCTGCATGTGGGCACATTTAGTCCAGCGCTCCCGTTCTCCCTGGCATGTTTTTCATTACACAAATGTCCCTAAGCATCCAGTTTCCCCAAATGCAGTGCGCATGACAAGGTTTTTGAAACAAGATTACAACCTACGAAATGACCTCATCACCTCGATGACATGGCAAGGTGTGGTTTTCTCAGAGTACGCTTGTGAAAGCTGCTCAAGTTCAATTTCATCCATTTTTCACATTTCTATTGATATCCTGCTCTATGTTGGTTCTAAAAGACCTTGAGCTAAAAAATCAAGGTGCGTTATTGCTGCACAGGTGGGAAGAGAGGAAGGTAAATGAAAAGGACCATCTCACGCCACCTGAGGGTCAGAATTAGTGGGTGAGCTGAAACTAGAAAAGTGCGGAAAGCCTCCATTGGATATCAGTCATACATCAACAGACTGACTGTAATGGTGCTTGTATTGCAATTGCTGTTGTTTTACAGCACAAATGTAAAAGAAACATTTGTGAAACTGTTGAAAAAACACTTAAAACTCCTTTCTATAATGAATTATTGAATCATGCTGCGTCTAGAAAAAATTTCATGATGTCTTGACAATACAAAGTCTGTTGGTTGAGTGACATAAACACAAATACACATGTGTAGTGCCACAACGCAGAAGACAACTCGAAAGCAAAGGGGGAGAAAAAAAAACAAAACTGTCTCATGCACAAAGAGATGTATGGGCCATCTTCGAGTCCAGTAACCAGTTTTCCGCATCCATGCAGGAGAGGCTCGCATAGTCGAGCTGCAGCTTTCCTGGAAAACAGGGACCTACTGGTACAAAATGCCTTTCTTTAAGGGCTTTGAATGTGCTATCAGTGATGTCCCACAGAAAGTCACAACTATAGACAATATGTATGTGAGCTGGCCTCCAGGTCTGACAAGTAAAGCCAGTGCAGAACTGCCTCATTTTTTTTGCAAAAAGAAGTCCGATTGTGTAGAAGTCTATAAGAAAATGTGTCTACTTCTGCCTTTCAGTGAACATTTTCTTAGTGAGTCCATGGCCTCAGTCGCTTGTTTCAGGTCTGCTTCTGTATAGAATGATGTTCATTTTTGCAAATTATGGTCGTATTTAGAGAAAAATAAATGATAAAGAAGGCTATATGTCTTAGTTGGACGCTACCTTGTGATTGACAAAATTGCTTTTCAATCATTTAAGATAGACTTATTTTATTTGTCTTCATTAGTTTTGTCCATGTTGAGCTTCTTTATTTCACTTAAAACTACAGAGCATATCAACATGAGGCAGAGTAGACAGCCGACTTGTTTAGACACGAGTGTTGACACAAACACAGGAGAAACCCTTGTGTGTGGGTGTTTGGGTTTCCCCACGCCAAAATCTGATGGTGCTGTAATACTAGCGTCGTTGCATCACATGCTGCGTCTACTGAAACAAAACTCCTTGTGCCCCACTGTGGTGGTTACCTGGAATTTTTGGAAAACCACTGGATGATACCATTGCACATTGAGTGTGCAGTACCCAAACTTCCTTAACAGTTAGACATTTAAATTTGAATACATCTGAAATTTTACTAATATAATAATATCATGTAAAACATCAGTTGCAAAAAACCCTCATTTTCAAACCAGGAAACTGATTGAGCTGTTATAAATGTCTGTGTATCATGTTCTGTATGAAGGTTACTGCAGGTGCAAGTGTCCATGTTGTCCTGCCTCTGTTTCAGGACTTCAGGTGGTAAAACTAAATCCGCTGGGATTCTTGTTGAAAGTAATATCTCAAAAATGCACACTTTAGACAATTGAATAGGTTAAGAAAACTCCTGCTAAAATAGAGAAGTATCAAAACATAAAACACACACACGTCATACAATCAGTGAGTCACACATGCCTATTAAACTGAACTGTCGATAAGCTTTTGGCACTGGTCCATGTTTACCGCCTCCAATATTTCCCTTCAATGCAAATGGACGCTGTCATCACCACTATGACAGAATAAAAGCTCTAAAGATGTAAGGAGAGCACAGATACACACCAGCAGCTCTGTGCCAGGAGACCACAGACAGAAAACCAGAAGGAGCTTAGCGCCTGTTTCATCCCGGTTTCAAGACATTTGTTTATGCTTTCCAGCCTCAGCATGAACCTCGCCGTGCTTCTGGTGAGTACCGTCTATAATCAATTAAAAAACAATTTTTTAAAAAACATATTAGAAGTTTGGACTGAAAAACTTTTTTATAATTTAAACACTTTCATACGTCTGAGTGATGAATCAGAATAAAATAAAGTTTTTTTCATTTTAATAGTAAAGCCTGCAATACATAAATTAAAAAAAAATATTAAACACAAAATACTATGTATAAAATTAAAATATTTTTGCACTGTAGTTCAAAATTAGTTAATCCCTGTACTTAAAGATTTTAGTTAAATTAGTTAAATTAACCACCATCTTTGCCTTAATATTTATTATAGTCGGCTAACATTCTATGTTATTATTTGAAAGGTTAATATTTAAAGTACATTTGTGCCACAAATAACACTGTAGCATCCTAACCCCCAGCATTTAAACTGGTTAGGTTCAATTGTAATGCCGCTTTCATGCAGCAGCCGTTGCTCTAGATGTGCTGTAGAAATAACAGTGACTTGACTTCTCCTCTAAGACGTCAGGGGTCATGATTACAGATTAGACAAGCATCAATGTGGCAGTGATTTGACCCAACAAGGCACCAAAAGCTAATGTGTGAAATCATCTAAGAAAGAGAAACAGTTACTTTCCAAGAGTAATTTTGACTTTGATTAATACACAGAGCTGTGTGGTGAGTGGATAACGAGCAGAGATCTCTTTCCCAACAGTAATATTAACAAAGGTCACAAAAAAAGGGAACATCATTTCAGAATATTCTCAGCTTGTTCTGTGGCTGTTTTGGTGAAAGTCAATGACACACTTTGGCGATGTTTGTCTTGACAGCTTTTCGTTGGTCTAATGGGGAGAGCGTGCAGCAACCCTGTCTGTCCTACCGACTGCACGCTCACGACACACAATCACCACCAGTTCTACAAACACGTGTCCAACCTCAACAGCACCTCAGTCGCGCCCTGGTCCTTAAGGTGAGTTTTTGCTACTTCGTAAAGATTTTTGAAATTAATGATCCAAATTTTTACGTATAATTGAATAAAACGTTTAAAAGATACTTTGGGTAAAAGGTGCCGAATGAGATTTTGACTTAACGACGGCGCTGGACGTGAAGTCAGTGGATTACAAGAGTCCCTGATCCTCTTGGAACATTGTGTCTGTGCTAAAATGAAAGTAAATCTGTCTGATATTAGAAGAAACAAGACAGTCGCTCCTCAAATGTGCCTAAAAACATTCAGAGGGAATTGCAGAGAAATTGGTATTAGCGCCAAGTAGTTTCTAGGTGTTTTTTTTTTTTTTTTTTGCTCCTGTCACATTTTTACTCACTGTGGACTCATTTTCAAGTCCTGCACCTCTGTGGAAACAACCATGGCTAAAACTAGAGAAGATGTTGAAATCTCTTTTCTGCAGTATAACTACAAATTCCCAAATCTTTTTTTTATTTTTGCTGTTTTTTGAGTTGAATTTCTTTGAGGATTTTGATTTTTCTAACTATTCATAGCCGTTACCAACACTGGATTAAAAAAAAAAGTGTGACTCTGCACGCTATAAATATTGTACTATTTCCGTTTTATTTTGTTTTCAATGTGAGTGTGCTTGGTTGTCTGTCTCTAAGTGTAGCCCTGTGATAGACTGGTGACCTGTCCAGGGTGTCCCCTGCCTTCACCCCAAGTCAGCTGGGATAGACTCCAGCCCCCCATGACCCTAGTGAGGATTAAGCGGTGTATAGATAATGGATGGATGGATATGTCAGCCTGTTAAACCTGCTGGCAGTTTTTGGGTTCAGAAAGTCACAGCAAGTGCTGAAACAAGCAGATGTACTAAAACTGAAATCCAGAAAGTCCAAATGTCCTCTAATTTTGACGTTTTCCACACCTGTGGGTCTCCATGTTTGTCTCCATTTATTCATGAAATTTTCTTTCTTTCGCTTTTTCAGTGACAACACCGAGAATGACAGAAGACCCCAGCTCATCCATTATGCTAAGTGTGGGAACTGCACTGTGAAGGGCATGATTTCCATGCCGATCTACTTCCAGATCTCAGTCTACCAAAAAGTGGGAAGAAGCTGGTGCAGGTGTCCCTACGACCTTGCTGTTGGATGTACGTGTGTCAGTCCCTGATGTAGCTGCAGCCGAAATGTCTAGTTTCTTCTATGTCTTACTGCATCTTTCTAAGTAGTAGTAGTACACTACACCACTTTGGTTATTTTGGTCTGGCTTTTTAAACTGTGTTGGAATATACTGATAAAAACAATATTTGCTCATTTATATTAGGTGTTATTATATAACATTGATTATTTATATTTATGAATTGAAATAAAATGCCACATAAATGTATAATATCAATATTACTGCTGTATGTATGTCTTAGACTTAAGATCAACAAAAAAGTGTCGCACACTTGTTTTAGTTTTTTTCACATGTGATGAAATGTCCTAAAGTGCTGTGTTTTTGACAGCGTCTCACAATTCATGAATTTGATTTTGGAAAAGAAAAAAGAAAAAAAAAAGCCCCAAGTGTTGCTTTGTACAATATTTAAGATCAGTATCTGAAAGTTTTTTTCCTTTACATGTATCATGTAATCTATAATAATAGTAACTTAATACTTTCAGAATATTTCTGTCGAAGCAAATATGAAAACTGTTTGTTTTGCATTATAAAATGCTTTATTTTACTGTATTTTGCTACAGACTTTATTAAATATACTGCATAACCACAATGCTTGGACTTCTTGTGTAAGTTTTTTTTTTAAATTTTAATTCTCACCACTGTCTCTGCCTGCTTTGGTCTTGGTCTGTTTGTAGTGTTATGACTGTCAAAAAAAGAGAGAAAATAACTGAATTTCATGGTCGTTTTAATGTATTTACATTGTGTAGAAGTCTGTAGAATGTCAGAAATTAGCTGCACTTATTTTAAGCATAATACTTACAATGCCACATAACTTTTATTTATTTTTTTAAACAGTATTTTTCTTCTTAAATTACCTCCAAATATACTTAAAAAGACAATAATTATCACTAATTAAATATGCAACCCCTCATATAAAGGTTTAAGCCCAAAGCATCAATTTAATGCTTTTCCTTGGGATTTTACGGTTTATTTTATTCGTTCAAGGGCTGCAGGGTGCGCAGTTGGTAGCGCTGTTGCCTCACAGCGTCCCGGTGGGGGCACCGGAATCTTTCTGTGTGGAGTTTGCATGTTCTCCCCGTGCAGCGTGGGTTCTCTCCGGGTTCTCTGGCTTCCTCCCACACAGTCCAAAAACATGTTGAGGTTAACTGGTGATTCTAAATTGTCCATAGGTGTAAATGTGAGTGTGCTTGGTTGTCTGTCTCTAAGTGTAGCCCTGTGATAGACTGGTGACCTGTCCAGGTGAACCTGCCTTCACCCTGAGTCAGCTGGGATAGACTCCAGCCCCCCGTGACCCTAGTGAGGATTAAGCGGTGTATAGATAATGGATGGATGTCTGGCCTGCTTATCTTTCTTAAACTCATCAAAATAATTTTGGGGGAGGTTAAATGGTAAATGATCTGCACTTATATCGCTACTACTATAGTACTACTACTACTATATTTCTACCTTAGTGGTACTCAAAGCGCTTTACAGCGTTTTCTCATTCATACACCAATGGTGACAGAGCAGCCATGCAAGGTGCTGCCTGCCCCTGAGAGAAACTCTGGGTTCAGTGTTTTGCTGAAGGACACCAACTGTGGAGGGACAGGGGATCGTATGGCCAGCCCTTTTAACATTTAATAGCTAGTCTGGATATGTAAAACAGATCACCGTTATTCAGTCCTTCCTAGTCAAAATGATCATTTAAGATATCCATTATTCCTGTCCACAATTGTAATTACAGAAATCCACAATGTCATTCATCCCAGGACGATTGACATCACTTTCCCCGTGGATGTGTACAGGGTTTCTCAAAACAGATATCTTTGATTCAGTTATGGATATCCACAACATTTTTTTATTTATTCAATTTTGTAATGATTTGCTTTAATGATTTTAACTGGTGTCTTTTAATGTGTTTCTTCTGATGTTTTTCCATGATGTTTTAATGTCTCTCTAGAGCACTTTGAACCACCTTGTTGAAATGTGCTGTACAAATAAACCTGCCTTGAAATGATATTTTAATGCTAAAATATAATTGTTATTGTCATCCATGAATTTTCAAAATTACCGTTTTAAAAAAGAAAAAAACAAAGATAAAATTGTATAGCACATTATTATTTAATTATTATTAAGATGTCAAATTATAATTATTTACTTGCATTCCCGAACAGAAAATTAATCAATAAATGTTTTAGTGGATGGATGTTATGCTTGATTCATTTCTGACTTCTCAGAGAAGCCCAGTGAGCTCAGACTTGGGTATAAAAAGGTAAAAAGGTGAATTCAGTTTGAAATTCCTCATTCATAGGAATTTAAAATAATAATATATATATATTGTAAAACGTCGGGAGTGAGTGTGCATTAAAGCACTTCTTGATGCTGGATAGTAAAAATTGAAACAAAACCCTTAATCCTACTGTTCAATACCCCCAATTTAATTTAAGCCTGAATTCACAGTTTGCAAAACTTAAC
The DNA here is from genome assembly GCF_000690725.1 of Stegastes partitus. Lineage (NCBI taxonomy): Eukaryota > Metazoa > Chordata > Actinopteri > Pomacentridae > Stegastes > Stegastes partitus. The sequence goes on from NW_007578030.1 coordinate 570,045, forward strand.
TGTGTTTTTGTTTTTTTTTGTGATATATATTGTATGTATATTGTGATATCAATACAGTTTTGAGAAGATATAAGCTTTATCCATCAAGAATAAATCGCATTGTCACAATCATTTCATGAAAGGACCCACGCTGCACAGGGAGAACACGCAAACTCTACAGTCTGGTTCTCCAGAAACATCCAAGAATAATTTCTCTGTACAACTGAAGACATCAGAACTATTTTTACCTTTTAATTAAGCAAATAAAACTTGATTGATAGTCAATGCTCAAGCCAAGAAAAGCAAGTTTACTCTTGGCCAGAAATTAAGTATTTGTGACTCATCCAACTGGAAGAACAGAAAACCTGGAGGTGTGGTCCTGAAATTGCAGCCTCCGGGTAGACAAACACACCTCGCCTCGTGTCGTCATGCCCATGAGGTGCGCGTGGTTGGAATAACACGGTCCAGCAGGGGGCGACACGAACATTCACGCGGAGGGATTTTTGCTTCCGGGTCGGCGACTCTCCCTTTCCTGTCGGCCATTTGTCGTATACGGTGAGTGTCTGTAGAGCTCCCGTCTGAAAAAACGTTTAAAAGTCGACTTATGTCCTCACATAGCGCCGTTTTAGGGACATTTGTCAAAGTTAATGCCGCCTTGTAACCGTGGGTAGTATTTGGTTGGTGTTTCTTGTGGAAATAGTGTGTTAAATATCGTAAAGCGCGGAGTAAGTGAGCCGCCACATGCGGCCGCTCCTCATGCTAACCCATTAGCTAACTGGCTAACGCTGCTAGCTATTGGTTTCCTGTGTGGACTCACTATAAGAGAGTAGATTTACTCTCTAATTACACTTATTTAAAATTTGTTTACGTCGGTTTGGTTTTGAAAAGCGCCTTTTGACATAGTTTTTTGTGCTATGTGCCTGCGTGTATGCTAGCAGAGCTACAGCAAGTAGCTTAGCTAGCATCAGAGTGGAGATACCTGATGTCTCGTTGGTTTTTGTTTCTTTCAGATTTGTAGGCGACCTCCCCTGCAAAACCTTCAAACATGCAGAACGACGCTGGTGAATTTGTGGACCTTTACGTCCCCCGCAAATGGTAAGTGTTTTTTTAGAGGCAGAGGTGAACTTGTGGGCTATTATAACTGTAATGTGAAGTCCTGCGCATCATCAATGTAAACAGTTCAATAGGTTCTAAAGGTAGGGAGAAGTCAAATGTCTTTTGTGTCGTATGAAAGTTAAAATACTTTAACTTGTGAAGATTATACTGCAAAAGTTAATTGATTATTGATAATTATTTGATAAAAAAAAATATAGTACCAGGACAAGTGTTACCAGTGCCAGAAAAACAATATTATGCCACTACATGTTGTAGGTATTTTACTATTTACATTTTATTATGTTCAGCCTAGTTTTGCAATGAGACCGTTGTTTGTGACTGAGTTCCTAATGGGTTGTGTTGTCTGATGTACATTCTTTAGTTTTTACACAATCTGTCCAGAGCGAACGCCTTGCAGTTGGTGAACTTTTAAATATGTAGAATTAGGTGACTTTGATGAAATATCAATTGTAAAATTTTAAATTGTAGCCCTGCGATAGACTGGTGACCTGTCCAGGGTATCCTCTGCCTTCGCCCTAAGTCGGCTGGGATAGGCTCCAGCCTCCCCACGACCCTAGTGAGGATTAAGTGGTGTATAGATAATGGATGGATGGAAAATTTTAAATTGAGTCGTTTTAGTCTCTCACATCACAGATGTTGAAAAGCTGAAAATCTGGCAGTTTGTTGTGTTTTTACAGTTTTTGTCCGTGTTAAATTGATGTAATTTGGCCTTCTCTCTCTCTCTTTTTTTTTTTTAAGACAACATGCCTTTAAAACTCACTTTCCTGTTTGGAGGTTAAGAGGGTTAATAGTCTGAGGATTTGTAAAGAATAGAATAGCCCAGGGCAATATTTACGACAATGATTTATACAGCTCGTTAGTCAGAACTTAAACATTTTGGGTTTGCCTTAATGCTCAGCTAACAGCGCTCGTCTTTGACACGTAGAAGTCAGTGTGAACAACTGTAATATAACAGTTGAATAAAATTTTAATACTTTACATGTTTGTTGCAGCTCTGCGAGCAACAGAATCATTGGAGCCAAGGACCATGCCTCCATCCAGATCAACATTGCTGAGGTAATGTTAAGAACTTGAACATACCGTGGTCACAGTAGCTTATGGAGCAAGCTAACATGGACAACCACCAGACAACTTTTTTGCAAAGTTTAAGAAGATGTTTTAAGAGATGCGCTATGTATAGGACTTCATAAGAGCGGTCAGCACACCTGTAACTCCAACTGGTTGCTCAACCTGCCACAGACTAATGTGTCATAAAGTTTTCTGATATGCATGTCTCCTGACATTTGCCTTATCAGTTGATTTATTTTGAATCAAGACCTCGCTCAGCATTGTTAAACATAAATATCAACTCTTATCTATTATTGGAACAAAATTTGGTCACTTTAAGGCCATCAAACTATGGTGCACACCTAATTGGCTCAATGTTGCTACCTGTAAGTCTGTTATAATACTGTTTTAGTCTGAGTAAGTCTCAAAGCCTGACCCAAGCCACTCGGTGGAAGAGTGAGGCCTTGTTCACCTGTACCTATTTACACACAAAGCCTTCTCTGTCTATATTGGCCTTTCATCTACACAAAAATGCAGTTTTGGAACTTTCTAGTAACTTTCGTTCCACGTTTTTCAGAAACTCCCATTTGCAGTGTAGGTGGGGATTATTGGAAACTTTCTAAAATACTGATACCGACACCCACATTGATACCTTACCAGTCACTACATGTTCCCTGATTCCTTATGAAAATTTTCTTTACACCTACGCATGGATTTGCAGGGTAGCGGTCATGCGGTATGCGATGTTAGGCACGATAGTGTGGTGTGTTGTTTGTTTTTAACGATTCCAAAAGACTTATGTGGAGACATCTTTTCTTTATAAAACTGTTGTAAAATGAAAACATATTGATGTCGTCCTGTTTGTTGAAAGAAAAAAACATGCAATACTCCCTGATAACTGTTCACATTTCAATTGCTCTGTGATTCCTATAGCTATAAGACATACAGTCCTGCTCCCTCTGATTTTTTATGCACAAAGTGTTGTTGTGAAGTTGGACTCAAACGTTTGTGTTCATATAAAAATGCAGTGATGACTACGCCTCTACATTGGGGCATCTTGTTTGCTGTAACCGGATTGTAGTCACAGTTGGAATACATGTAGTTAAATTAAGACACCCAACAGTTTAGTCTTTGTCTGATTTGAACAAATGTAATGCCTGGCTTGCATTCTGACAAAGTTCCATATAACTGTGGCTTGATGACACATGATCCACCATCTCAACCTACTTTGTGTATAACTTAAACAGTAGACTCAATGTTGGGTGTAGAATTTGCATGTTGTTTGCAAGAATAAAACCCTATCACCATAACAGTAAGGCTGAATGTTTAGGGAAAACCTGACCTTGCAACAGAATGTGAAACTCAGGGAATATGCCTGGAATAGTTTCGTCAGTACGATCATCCCAGAATATCAGTGTTTTCACTCTGGCTGTTGCTATAAACATAGCATGTAAAATGCTAGCACTTTCCAAGGGCCATGCCCATTTGTTCTGTTTGTTTTGAACTGTTTCATGTAAGTCATATATACTTGACGATGTGCTGTTTTAAATTTGAAGGTACATTTGTTCTTACGGCAATTATTTAGAATTTCTTAAGGAATCATACAGTGATTGAAAATAGCTCAAGTTGGTTCCTGTGTGCAATAGTTGTTGAACGTTTAAATGTTCATGTAAGTCTTACCTTCGTGTGCTCTGTGTGTTTTTTTTTAAGGTTGACAAGGTGACCGGCCGCTTCAATGGTCAGTTCAAGACCTACGCCATCTGTGGAGCCATCCGCAGAATGGTAAGTCTGAGTTGAAGGAAAGATATTCCACATTTTACCTACTGTCACCTTTGCTTGTTAGTCATCAGTAAGAATCTTGTAGCAGATACCTTTGCTTACCCAGAGACCCCCAGTAAAGTCTCGTGAGAACAGAGCCTGGCTGTAAAACTGCATCGCTTTAGATGGCCAGGTTACTTGTTGCATAGTTTTTTTGTCAACATTTTAAAGATTAGAGGCAGGTACTTTACCAGGCTCCTATTGAAATGTGTGGGCACGAAGCAGATGATCAGCTTTTTAGGGGCAGGGTGGGACACATGTCATACAACCACCATCTCTTCTGGGGTTATGGAATTCTGCCTTTGATTTCTGTTTTTGAGTTGTTTAAGTGGCGAGTTTCATGTCTCTGATTCCTTCCCCTTTTCTCTTAATGTCAACGAGGGAATTGACTGGCAAAGGTGATCTGTTTTGCAATGCTCCAGTGGAACTTGTTTAATAATTTGCATCATGACCAGAAACGTAATAAATTTTATCCTCGAGTATCAGTTTCAGCTGAACTATTTTCCTCGATGGGCAATTTGTCTCACGCGGTATTACAGGATGTACTGAATGTGTGACTTTTGCACTTTAAGAGGTTTAATAGAAACTTCTTTTGGAGTTGCACTACTGACCTAAATAATAAACCCTCCTTTTTGTTTCTGTATGTTATGTTGGAGGTTCTGCATTAACACTACAGTTTTGCACTTCAATACATTTTGGGGTTTTCTGTGATAGTGACAGTATGCTAGTTGTGCCATGCAGCTTGATCTTTCTTTACCTTTGTCATGGATTGTGTGTTTAAAAGTAGGACACTGTTGCTGTACAATTTCTTTCTTGATCAGTTACGGCAGATACTAACATTTATAATATGAGGTGTGTCAGAAAGGTTCGGTGTCACAAAAGATGTATTTCAAACCCAAATCACAAGTTTTCCCCTTCTAAGTAATCTCAGCACATCTACAAAGAGATCTTGCGACGCTTGCTTTGTTCAGTGCCAGAGTTGCGGCCGGACAAGTGGTGGCCGCTTCACCATGACAACGCGCCTGCTCACAATGCGCTGAACATCCGACAGTTCCTGGTTGAGAAGAACATCGCCGTGCTGGAGCAACCTCCCTACTCACCCCACCTGGCTCTGTGGGATTTTTTCCTCTTCCCCAAGCTCAAGGGGGTCATCAAGGGGACCCGTTTTGAAGACGTGGACGACATCAAGATGGCTGTGACGACGGAGCTGCGGAGGATCCTGGAAGAATACTTCCAGGAGTGCGTGGCGGTGTGGCAGAGAGGGCTGGGGGAGTGTGTTATCACTACGTGGAGGAAAACTTTTGGATTTGAAAAATATCTTTTGTGACACCAGCCCTGAAACTCTTCCTTCTGACACACCTCGTATACTTGAGTTTCCCTCTTGCTTTTGTAAAACTGAAACTAATTTTTGTCCAACTTCATCCCTTTCCATATTGCCATTGGTATTCCCAGTAAGAGTATTGTTGATATAAGCTAAATCAAAGGTCGTATAAATGTATCTGTCATGATTTCTTACCACGAAAAGCTCTGCTGTAAGCCATGGTAAGGCTCACACACTGCTTATACCCAATAACACTTTTTTTTTCTCTCCTCCGACAGGGCGAATCTGATGACTCCATCCTGAGGCTGGCAAAGACTGACACCATTGTTGCAAAGTAAAAACCTGTTGTCACATACTACATGGGAAATGTATATAAAGCATATATACATAAAGATAAGGTGTAGTTTGAGTCATCATTTTTTCCTTTTAAGTTCCTGAAGAGAGCATCTCATCACTTTCACTCACAGATCAAACCACAGAATAATGTGTTTACAATATTTAGTGCTGACATGCAAGCAGTGCAGGACTTACTGCCATGTCGGATTGTACTTCAGTTCATATACACAGTGCAGGACTGCTGTGGCAGAAGTTCCTCTGCAAAGAAATTTGATTTTTTTTTTTTAAGAAATTACTCAAACTGATTAAACCTTAATCAAAATAGCTGATCATTAATTATTGAAAATGAATCTAGTAATTGTTGCTAGTCTTTCAATTAGAGCTGAAATGATTCCCCGAGTAATTTGATTACTAAAATGCCTCGAGGCAAAATTCTCTCCCTCAAGTCTTCATTTAAACCACTATATACTATACCAGGGGTTCTCAACTGGTGGGTCCTGTTCTGGGTCGGTTGTGGACAGCAGGTCAAAATTAAATAATATATAATGTGCGTCTCAGGTTGGACTTATTTTTTATTTTGGAAAAACTTTTATTCTGACAGGCATGGTAACCATAGTTTGTTCATTTTAAGTTTGTGTTGATGGGATGCAAGATGGCAAAGCGCAAATATGACCCAGAGTATTTAAAATATGGATTTTCATACTAGGACTGGACCCAAATAGCCAAGTATTCATTGGCTGTGCTGGAATCGGGATATCAATTGTGATCTCCAAATAATGTTTGTGTGACAGTGGCTTCTGGTCCAGCTCAGGTCACAGCAGAGGAACAGGTTGGACACTGAGCATGATCTGAGAGCAGCTCTGTCTACTGTCACCACAGACTCTGAAACTCTAATCAGGAGTAGAGCACGTGCCCAACTGTCTCGTTAACTTCAACAAATGACCGGATTAGGCTAAAACTTTATTTTAGAGTATTTTTTATATTTATATTATTCACTTTTGTACATGCAGTTTTCATGGTCCAGTGACTATGCATGGGTATATGCCCTGAAATGCATGTTGCACAGGAAAATATATTGAATTCTAAAAAAAAAATTGGGTCGCGACTTAATGACCATGAGAAATTGTGGGTCCCAGGGTGAGACCAGTTGAGAACCCCTGTACTGTACTATACTATATGTATGCATGATACAGTTCCACTTGGACGGTTGTATCTGTTGCACAGCGCGCTAACATCCACTTTTGAAGCTAACGTGCATGCCAAGCACAGAATGCAAACTGGAGACGGAGACAAAAACGATGAGCGACAGGGAGAGCAAAATAACCTGCGGAGAAAATGTTGTCTTACTATTACATGAAGCTGAAGTCATTTAATGAAATTTTTATTCAATTACTCAATCGCTACAATAATTGCTAGAATACTTATTGTACTGCTTAATAGCTGCAGCCCTAATTTGGATTATAAGCAGTCATCTGTCCTGCAAGTGGCCATCTGGATCACAGAAAATACACATCATCTGGGTTTCATATTGAACTAAAGCTGCAAGCAGCGTTGGTCGGGTCCTCGGTCCACATTGCGACCCCATGCCCGTCTGACTGTTCTTCAAGTTAAACCTGCTTTAAGGTGAAGGAGCCATGTTCCTGTCTCTGAGCAGCTGCACTGAGCGTTCACAGCATGTCTGTGCATTGCCCATACACAGCCATAGAGAGGATGAGCTGAGTCTGCGGCAGCTCATCAAATTTAACGGCTCGCCATTTGAAAACCGTTTGAGAAACACCAAATCCCTTCAGAACTTTTGTACATGAAGGCCTTCTCTGTCTCCTGTGCGATTTTCAAGTTGATACAATTTACAGTGTCAGACAACATAAGTTTTTCCCAACAGACGTTTTTGCTGATTTGTTTTACTTTGAAAGGCAAATTGCGGACTTCCTGTGTGAGATAGGTCAGGGGTGTCAGCACGAGATTTGTGGGGCTCATTGAGACGAACGTTTTGGTGTTAGTTTGATCTCTGTGCGACATTCCTACTGGGCGCTCGGGCCGTTTAAGTGTGTTGTTTTGTAACTAGGTGGTGCTAGAGAGGTTTCTTGGTTTTCTTTTTTCATTTTATAAAATTTTTGGTGAGTTTTTGAGCGTGTTTAGGGGTTCAAATTAAGGGTTTCGTGTTCGTCAGAAAGAAAGAAACACTACAGGAAAGCAAGCAGGGGTCCTGGACCTTGGTCCTCGGGCCCTAAAAATAAAGTAATTGAGTTTCAAGGGCTGCAACTGAGATGGAGTAACGCTACTAATTAAAAGCTTTAGCTTAATATTTTGTACCTGCTGAATGTTGGAAGTGAAGAGCGTGTCGGCAAGCAGAACTTAACAACTTTTTTCTTGTCTTTATTTTACAGGAACTTCTGAATGAGATGCTGGAGCTGTGGAAACTTTTTAAAATAAAATGGGAAAAAAAAACTTCCATTTTTGTAGTTTCTTTATTACTAATGAAAGATACAAACGGGTTGAGTACTACAGTCTGCTGTCCACCAACATGCTTATCAGAAAACTAGGTTTGAGCTTTAAGGCAGCATTGTGGTTTAATGAAACCGACATCGTGGCTGTAATTTGGTAAACTTATAGAAGCCAATGTACACACAGACGTATGCCGAAAAAAAAACATTTTAGCTTGTAACGTCAACCAGTGCTGGTTTATTAAGTGAGCCATCCTCATTGCTGCCCTCAGTTTAAATAAATGCTTCAAGTATCTACCTCAGAAATTGAATGAACATCAAGACAAAATGCTGCACATCTTTAATATTAAGGGCAAAAATATTTGGGTTAGCTGGTAGCAGTGGTTAAACTGGGCCCACCAGAGTTGCCTCCTCAGAGCTGAGTTGTACCCTGCTGGAGCTCAGCTGTCTCTTTCAGTATCACATACCTATCCACACCAACATGGCCTTTTTGACAAACTTTCATCTTGCCCTCACTCACGTCTTTCCATTGGTTATTACTGCTAAGAAAGACGGGACTGTTTAACCAAACAACAGGCCTTGTGATGGGGCAGTATTTCTGTAATGCCTGGCCGTGACTGCAGAAAACATCAAACGATTTGCGGAAAAGAAGAACGAGGATGTTTTACAGTGAACAGTTAGCTCCACACACGGGTAAAAATCAAGGAAAACTGTCAACTTTACAAACGGTGAAAAGTGATAGAGCAAGACGAGAAAACCAGGTGTTGGTGTTAGTACAAGTGTTTCTTGGTCTGGATGAGGGATTTAAGTCTAAGCATGCCAGTCTTTGCAGAAGAA
>NW_007578030.1:580220-582006 GCF_000690725.1 Stegastes partitus
CTGTCAGCTGGCCTGTGTGTGGCTCACATTTTCCTGTAAAGCGAACAAAACCAAACCAATGAGCATCAGCCGCTGACCTCTGTGACGTCACCACCGCAACCACATGCGGAAGAGAAACTTGTCGGCAGGAAAATAATGGAAGAAATCTGGAACAACAACTCGGCCGTGGCTCCTCTGAGTGCGGAGGACTGCGTCATCTGCCTGGACAGGATTAGGGAGAAGAAAACGCTCAAGTGCCTTCATTCTTTTTGCTCCGAGTGTATCGAGTCGGTGTTCCGGTTGAAGCCCGCCTGTCCCATATGCAACACCTACCACGGAGTGTACACGGGGACCCAGCCGGAGGGACAGATGCTGGTGACCAGCAGCTGGCAAAGCCTGCCGGGCTTTGAGGGCTGCGGATCTATTGTCATACAGTACAGCTTCCCAGCAGGGATACAAGGGGTGAGACCAGCTGAAGTACATGATATCAGAGGATTGTGTCAGGAGTGTGCTGCGTGTTTCCTCTGCGTGTAGGCGGATGTGTGTCCACCAGGGGCCGCTGTTGTCTGTTTTAAATCCTGCCCTGCCTGTTGACGACTAATGACAATGACACTAAAAACACGTGGGTTAGGTGTAATAAAAACGTCTGCCAGTCCAGCTAGGCATCAATAATGCTGCTATTATCAATAATAATAATATAGGGTGACCATATTTTGATTACACATAATAATTATTTTATCAACTTAATTTACTGTATTTTCTATCTTGTTGGGATTTGATGCTTTCTTTTTTCCTGCTGTAAGAAAATGTTTTTTCTCAGAGGTTACTCAACATATAACTCAACAAATAACGAATGAAATAATGATAGAAATAATGTCTCTTCTGTACAAATAAAATAAAATACCTCTGCTATATTACCAATCCAGCTTTAATGCACAAAGAAATTACTAAGCACAATGATGATGTGGGTACTATTTGGAAATGTCCAGTAGTGCAACATATAACAATGTGCATACATTATACTGCTGGTTTATTATAGGGTGACCATATTTTGATTGCCAAAAACCAGGACACTCGTCCCGGCAATGAGACACTCAAATGATACTCGAAGTTTACTCAAAGACGCCTTATAATTTCAATACATTTAAAGTCTGCCTCCTGTGTGGATAGAAAATCGTTATATTATCAAATACTATCAATAACCAAAGACACAAATTCAGATAGGCTCCTCAGAGGTTATTTAACATATAGCTCAACAAATAACGAATGATATAATGATAGAAATAATGTCTCTTCTGTACAAATAAAATCAAATACCTCTGCTATATTAGCAATCCAACTTTTAAAAAAATAGCTCTCACAAACTTAAAAAAAAACTAATAAAAAATATCTTCAGTTTTTTTTCTTCTTCATCCTTGTTTTCCTCTTCAACCCATTTTTCTTCCTCATATTTGCCCATCATCTATATTTTGCTATTCAGCTGATCTCTCCCAGTAGTTTTTTTGTTGCTTAACAAATAAGCATGAAAGTCTTTGCAAGAAGTGTCTTTGAAGCCATATTGCACAAATAGAATCCCTTTCAATGACTCTACAGAGAGCTGGTTCCTCTCCTTTGTCCACTGAATCTGCATCAGTGAGAAAAGCCTCTCAACATTTGCATTGTGAGAGCGAAGTGCAAAGACAAACTGTGCAATCTTCAGTAGTTCTGAGTAGCATGCAATACTTTTGGCCTTCTCAAAGCATTTGGTCCACTTCTGGTGCCCCTGCACGCCAATGACGTCAAAAAACTGAAATCAAAATATGGTCAC
>NW_007578030.1:582493-614906 GCF_000690725.1 Stegastes partitus
TTCATTTTTTATACAACTTTGATTTTATTTATTGCCCCAAAGTTACCATAATAAGAAGTCGAGCGGAGTGTGCGGGGTTGTCTGTCTCTAAGTGTAGCCCTGTGATAGACTGGTGACCTGTCCAGGGTGTCCCCTGCCTTCACCCTAAGTCGGCTGGGATAGACTCCAGCCCCCCATGACCCTAGTGAGGATTAAGCGGTGTATAGATAATGGATGGATGGATGGACCTTTTAGATAACAAAGTTAAAAAGTGCTTCATAATTTCAAAAAAAAAAGTCAAATTTGACAAATAATGAAAACAAATTCAAACCAATAAATAAGATTTTCTGTTGTTTTTGAAAAATTTGCATTTTATATCCCACATATAACTCAAAGGGAACACAACAAAAGGCCAACATTTTCACACATTTACATATGCTATGTATTGCCTTTCTGGGTGTGAATCTGTTGTCAAATGGTGTCTGTGACAAGTGCTTCACTGGATGATCGCATAAATACTTTAAATCTTGGAAAAGACAAAGTGAACTGGAAAACTGATTGAAGTCGAGGTTTCTTTTACTGGCAGTCGATGGATTACAGGTTTACAGACAGTAGAACATGTATAGAAAACATAGTTGTTATTGGTCAAGGAACCTTCTCAATGTGCTTTCCAGCGTCACCAGCTTCATCAGCACACAGATGATGATATTTTAACATTAGCAACTGTGTCAAAGTGCCCTCCAGTAAAAAAGGATTACGACTGACGTTACGAAACAAACCCAACAAGCGTAAATATTGGGGTCAAGACCTGGCAATTTCATTTATGGTTTAATTATACCTCAATAATGCTGCCATCATCATCATCATCATCATCATAATAGTATCTTTGTTTGTATGGCATCTTTAAAAGACAAAGTACAATGAAACAATTGACAATGAAATGGGAAAATTCAAACCAATAAGCAAGATTTACTTGCATTTTTGTTTATTTGCGTTCTTATGTATGACATTCAACACTATAGCAATTGTGTCAGAGTGCCCTCCAGTAAAAAGGATTATGACTGACGTTACGAAACAAACCCACCAAGCGTAAATATTGGGGTCAGGACCCGACACTGTCATTTATGGTTTAGTGTTACTTGAGTAACTTACATGTGGAGGATTAAAACCCTACGCTTCACCTGACTATAATACATATTGATGCTGAGCCCCTACAGTAATACAATATGATCATATGGTGGCTTTGAAATGTGGAGAGGTGAGGAAGTGTTTTTAATGGCTTATCTCTCTTTTGCCGTAGAAGTAAGGCCGGAGGGGGACAAACTATGATTATTTTCCCATAACTTGTACTGGAATGTCAATCAATCCAACTTTATTTGTATAGTGCTTTTCAAACAAATGGAACTTAAGACACAGTCCTTTACAGGACAAAAAGAATAAGAAACAATAAAAACAATACATCCCACCCCCGTGAGCGTTATGTTATAAATGAAAGACTCCATAACAACAAGGACTGTCTGTCATAACTAAATGAAGTCAAAATTCAGAAAAACGAAAAAGGACAAATAGACTAATGTATAAATGCATAATTAAAAAAAAAAAAAATCTATTTCACTTTAGTAGCACTAAGTGTAATGAATAATAATGATGATACACGATAATACATTTAATAAATGAAGTGCAAGGTCTTGAATTTGCTTTTAAAATATTAACATTTTCCTCTGCGGAGCATTACAATCCTGCAGGTAGTGAAAGCATGCAGCAGTGTCTCTGTGTTGGCTTTAGAAATAAACAGTGACACTCTGATAGTGTTCCTCAGATGATAAAATGAATTCTTAGTTATGTTTTAAACATGAGGATCACAACTGAGATTTAAGTCAACGATTCCTCTGAGATTTTTCTACCTACCGGTGTGTGTTTAATGCAGGTGCTGCAGTTTCACATTCTCTCTTTACCAAAGACCAGCACTTCAGTTTTGTCCTGATTGAGCCGTGGAGATTTATAACTTCATACTAAAATGCAGCTGAAAAGGGCATTGATTAGCCTGCAGGATTATAACATACTTTCCTGTCTGACATTACTCTTTTAGTCATTTGCTGATAAATTAGTTCTTCTAATTTATTATTTACACCAACAACTAAGCTGTGCAAATTCTTGTTTTTATGTGTTGTAGGACAGTTAATACTTGTAATAACGTATTATCAGATGCTTTGTTATGGTGTAATGTCTAGGAAAAATCAAAGCCAAAGAGGAGCGCTAAAGTCTCAGCTGGGGATGCAACTAATGACTGTTTTCATTTCTGATTAATTTATTCTGATTTTATTGATTCACTCATTAATCACACAAATTGCACCCAAAGCAATTCTTCCAACGGTTTGTGTTGTCTGATCAACAGTCCAAAGATGTTTAGTTCTGTATGATAGAAAACCGTGAAAAGAAGCAAATCCTCAGATTTGAGCATTTTTGGTGCTTTCAAAGTGAAAAAGACAAATTGTCATATTTGATCATTTCTTTTTCACTCGACTATTTGAGTAGCTGGGTCCTAATTTTCACTCCAGTCTCATGCTTTTAATATGTGGCCAGAGTTTTATTTATAGCATATTTGTAATTGGGATCAGATGAGCAGAACAAATGGTGAAGTTTTAAGCGCTGATTTTCATAAACATGAAAGCTCAGTAACAGTAAAGGTGGGAAGGCTGATGTTTGTAGGGGAGGGAGAGCGAGAGAGGGGTTGTGATTTTTGATGCTGTGCAACATTATTCAAGTTTATGAAGCGTTTTCTTGTGTGGGGGGAATACTTATTGGACATCATGAATGCAGAACCAGCCAAGAACTGCCTCCCAGTGGCAGCAACAATCACTTACTGTGTAAAAACAGCCCCAATCCTCGTGTCACTCTTTAAAGGGAGTTGTAAAAACGGGCTCTATCTATACCACAGACATCTTATTACAAACATCAGTATCTTGGTAGTAAATCTTAAATTTCCAAATTTTTAAAAAGGATTAATTTAAAAATTCTTGCATATGTGCCACAACTGTACACCTGTTTGTGTTACGTAAATGTTGTTGTGTATCATATTGCAGCCGGAGCATCCAAACCCTGGGGTGAGGTACAGCAGGACCTCTCGCACTGCCTTCCTACCAGCCTGCGAGGAGGGTCAGAAAGTCCTGAAGCTGCTGAGGAAAGCCTTCGACAGGAGACTCATCTTCACCATCGGACGATCCGTCACCACGGGCCTCAACAACGTCATCACCTGGAACGACATTCACCACAAGACCAGCATGCAGGGAGGCCCACAGGGGTATGAAGTGTACATTTAACTGTGGAGGAATGACTGTTGTGTCCCTCTTACACCACAATCTAATTACAGTTTTTAACACATGTCTGCCCCTACTTGTTTTTAGTGAAAAACCCTAATAGCAGAAATAGATAAAGTGACTAATAATAATCAATAAATAATCAATACAAAGAGTCTGTAGCCATGCTAACAGCTCTGTGAGGCAATACTTCCATTATGCATATGCATTCTGTGCAGTGCTAGCATACAGATTTTTAGCAGGTATAATATTTGCTGTGCTAACCGTTGTAGCTTAGTGTGCCAGCATGCTAACTTTGATTTGTTATCGCAGAACACACAGCACAACTGAGACTGATGGGAAAGTCATAGGTTTTGTTAAGATTTGGTTATAAAGCATATTAAGGGGCCGCCGCTATAGCGCAACTGGTTAAGCTGGTGACCCACGTACAGGGGCTCGACTGTCCTATATAATAAAGGCAAAAAGGCCAAAAAATAACTTAAAAAAAAAAAAAAAAAAAAAAGCTTATCGAGGAAAACACAGGGGATCACCAGAGTTAATGTGTAGTAGATGTTTCTGTCTGGGTAAAGTGTTGGACCGACTAAGAGACGGACTGAAGAGTTGATGTTGCCATCCCTTGAGCCGTGCTACCGGTGTGGCTGAAAATAATTCAAGGAGGCTAAATACTAGAAAATACAAAGCCCACGATTAATATCTACAGGAAATCACTACAATGACTTCAGCTTGAATATCAACGTCATAAGTCTCTGTTATTCATGTTTGTGCTGAGGAACTTTCATTCACTTTTGTGTTCAGAACCAATTTTGTGTTTTACAAAGCAGGTGCAATAAGAAATCTGTAGAAATTTACTACGTGTGTTTGCTCGTTTCTTTCCATCACAGTTTTGGATATCCAGATCCAGATTACTTGGCCAGGGTTCGAGAGGAGCTTCGTCTTAAAGGAGTGACAGAGGACGACTGATGGGTGAACATGCCCTTCAAACAGACTTAATACTGTGTACTGTTACAACGTTCCTTATTTCCAGCCTGCACTTTTTGCAGCGCTCTTGCAGGAATCTTCATCACTGACACTTGAAGATGTTTTTTTTTGTGAAGTGCTTCAACGGCATGAGCAATGGAGGTTTCCCAACTGTAACTCGACTATGCAAAAATTGCTTTAAACGTGATCCAAACCAATGAATCAAGGGTCACAGCACAGTGCGTTTTGTAGAAGAGGTTTTGCTGCTGACCATCACATTTCAGTCATATAACTACGCCGCATCCCGCTGTTTAGCTGTAGCACATTTTTAGAAGCAGCTGGTATAGATGCTTGCATCAACATTGAGTTCCAACTATAGCTCACACTGAGTGAATGCACATGAAGGTTTGTAAATGTATGGGTCAGGTTTTGCAGAGAAGCGAGAAACAATGATGTGACATTGTTTTAGGTTGTATATAAAGATAATTTTGGTGATGCTGCATATTTTTGTTGTCAACAAATCACATAAAAACTAGTAAAAGACTGTCAAGCATGGCCTGTGGAGCCAAAGCCCATACAGTATGTAATTTATTCCTGTGTGCCGTCGAGCTTCATTGTTCTTCAAAAACCAGTAAAACACGGCAGTGGGTGGAGTGTTGCTTTGTTGCATTGAACAAGGTCATTGTAGTTTGTTTTGAAATGATCCCACATGCATTACCCTGCTGCCACAAATACACAAAATCCTGGTTTTAAAACACCGTATATACACTGAGAATACTGTATTCTCTGGTTTGAGAACCATTTGCAAACCACTATGGATATTTATACTAAAGATATATTTGTTACACGATTTAAAAAATCTGTCTCCAGCATGAGGCTCCGACACACGCTCATTGTTGGATTTTGTGTTTTTATGAGATTTGTTGACAAATTACAGACCCACATTCGTTTGTTTTGTGCCTTCACATGACATCCGTTAACATTAAAGAAAGTGTCAAACAAAAGGAGGGTCAGGAGCCCTGTGAATTCACAAGTCCACTCATGTAATTATCAAGCTGTGTAGTCTAAAAATGTCTTTGATATTTTTTTGCCTTTTACCCATCTGCTCCACTAGAGGGCGATGCTCCCCTCAGAGAAGCCCGTGTGATGGCGTCTGCTTGGTATGCAGCTCTATCATCATCACAAACCCACAGTCCCGCAGCACCTCCCAAACCTCATCGCCCAAAGTCAGTGAGAGGAGCAGAGCATCTGCTACAGATGATGAGTCATGTGTTTCTATGGTGCTCGGGGCAGTTTTAGCAGCAGCAGCAGCAGCAGCAGCGTATACTGTATATGTGACATAGGGAGGCCACATTGTGTTTGACCACACTGACTTGCTAATCTCTGGTTTGACTGATGGCGGTGTAAGTACTGTTGAGTGGCTATTTTTAGATTTGGAGACGACACAGGTGCAGTTTAAAGATTTAAGACTTAAGAATTCAAGGTTCTCTTTCCCGTCGGAGCTATTTTGCACTTTACAGAGCAGGTCTGTACTCGTATGTTAAATGTGTAACAAGTGTCCCAGACATCACAAATACACCCGGAAATATAGCAAACTGAGAGGTGCTCTATTGTCTCAGACCTGTTTTCCTGCAGCAGTGAACGACTAAAGCTCTGCGTACGTTTGCTTTTACAAATGAATATGCGTAATATCCATCTGATCGTTTTTCTCAGGGGCTGCAGTGGAGTTATTGGACGAGGAAATACCTTTAACCCATATTTCTACCGTTAAGAGAGCACATGTGACGAGGCGGAGTTACTGGGCCTGGCCTCTTTAGCGCTCTGGTGTTAGCGTCTGGGGGCATTTCTGTGGCCTAGGATCTCAGGGCATCTGCTGCTCTCACAAAGCAGACCAGGACCCATCTGCTCAAACTTACCAACCCCTCACCCCCCCCATCTTTCATTTTCTGCCATAAATCATCAGTGAAATCCATCCATTTCTCATCATCATCATCATCCATCTTTCCATCACTTCCCTGTTAACTGTCTGGTCATTATAGGAGTTATTTCCCTTTGTGCTGTGCTGCGTAAATGGAAAGCATCATTATTTCATTACATATTTTCAGATGTTGTTGTCATTTGTAAACAAACTCTTTCGTTTTGTAGCAGAATGTGAGAAAGACAACTGTGAGCTCAGTGCAGGAAACAGAGCAGTAATGTGGATTGGAAATACAACAATACTGCAGCAATATAGAGCGGAAACTAAAACATGTCTGTGACAAAATTTATTTTCAGTTCAGTGGATGTAACCTACATTTGAACATAAAAATATTCCATTCTTCAGGATTGTTTCCATAAGAACTCATACTGCAGACAGTGTTCCTTGAGGCATTATTGTTAAAATGCAAATCATATTCTCGATTAAACTCAAATAGAATTACACCAGCTCTGTGTGTTTTGTTGGCACTCTAACTTTTCTGTAAGGTGAGGATTTTAAATTAAAAACGATTTTTTTTTTCTTGGCCCTCTCTGCAGGTATTTCCCTTCTCTGACGGCCCATCTGGTCCAGCTGGACATCTGGGAATAGGAGCAAAGAAATCACAGAAATGCAACCAGAACTATAAATATGTATTACTGATTATGCAGAGCAATGTTGTGGGTGGATTAAACATGCATCAACGTAAAAGGTCAGTGACAAGCCTCCTTATAAAAATGGATTGATGACTGAGTGAAAATAAGCTCGCAGCGCATGCATTAAAACAGATAAATCTGTAGCTGCTTTCGCTCGTTCCAATCAAATCTACGCCGTCGCGTGTCATTCATCCACTTGAATATTCTGAAAATAGCACCGAGACTTTGTTGATTTCATGTTTCAGGGTGTGACTAGACAGCTGCTCAGGAGGGGCTCCGAAGGAAACACACAAATGTATACCCATCAGACGAGAGATGTGCAGTGTTTCCTGTACTAGAGATGATAAGAAAATCATTATGTGACAATGCAGAGCTGTTGTTCGTGCCCTCTCTCCCCACTGTGCTCCTTAATTAGTGTCTCTGGCTGTGGGGAGAACCCTGGCACATCGCCTGCCTGCCTGCCTGCCTGCCTGCCTGCCTACTCATCCTCTCATCCTCTGGTGCTGAAGCCACCCAATCACACATATACCTGTGCAGGGTACGCCGCTCTCCTTCCTCCCCCCCGCCTTTCACTGTAATGAGGATCAGCTCTTCCAGACGTAACCTACTTTTGCATACCTTTTGAAGGTATATTTTTACATCTTCACCCAGTTTCCCCTTTTTTAATGCCAAAGTTGACAGATTTTCTAGCTTCCACGAATTTAAGAAAGAAAGAAAAAAAATCTGCATTCAAATCCTAAAAGACAAACAATGACATTTGAGGCTGTGTTTGTGTGTTGGGTAAATGGACAGGAGGGGAGGCTGAGGAGGAATCTGTCTCCGTACACTGTCTTTGTGTGACAGAATGTCAGCCCACACCGCTGACATGCTCATTCACTGTGCCTGAGGCTGTTTGCTTAAGAACAGCAAAGTGAAGGTGGGTGTGTGGGTGCTTGTGCTTTCTGTGGCTTTTGTCTGTGCGCCCTTGACTGCATCTGTGCATACAGTATGTACGGATATGCACTAGTGAATACATGATCGTGTGTGTGTGTGTGTGTGTGTGTCTTTCAGGCAGTTTCTCGCATTCTGTTCTCTGATTCATAGCTGGGGTTACATGGCTTTTTGTCTGCCTGATTTAGCAGAACAGACCCTCTGCTTTTCTTAGTAATGCTGACAGATTTACTGACTTACTTCACTGACGGGACACAACGGCGGAGCTGGCAGCCATTGGGGTCTTTGGCTGGGTTGTCATCAGCACAGATTGAAGGCTCTGCTCAAGCTGTTCTTCATTAGCAACAGCCGAGTTTCTCCATGATATGAGAATAGCAGCTCCGTCGTCTGTCCTCCGCGAGAGAGATTTAAACAGTGTCCAGTAATTACCTCTCCAAACTTAAATCGGGAACTCTGTATTTAATCAGTTCTTCATTATCTTTTGTTCACAGCGCGCTCAGAGTCCGTCCTCATAATCTCATTCGTGTGCAATAACTTGAACGAAAATATCCAACAAAAGCGCACGGTGAGTCTAGGAGATATTTTTCCGGGGTGCATTAAGGAATACTTCTTTGTTGTTCCTTTCTGTCTGCATGCTCAGCCTTGGCCGGCCACTCTCAGACTGCCTCATGTTAGTGCAATTAGCTGCGGCTGTCATGACAACTAGCATGACCTTTCTATCATTTTACAAACAAGAATATTAACCAAGGTCTGTCTTTGTTCTGCACAACTGGAACAGCTGTCTGGAGCTTTTGTCACATTGGTGGAAAAACAGATTCTATTTAGGACAAAAGCTGACTGAGGCAGACGGAATTTTTTCCTTTGTGGAGACACTGAGCACCCGCCAGGTATTAAAAAACTCTGCCAGTTTAGTGACATTGGACATGTCTGGGAGTATGGATGGAGATGTATAGTTACACAGGAAGGCTGTATGTGACGGCACCTCTACTGTAAGTGAGCCACTGTTTGAACATCAGCTGTGTTATTTCTTTATTCACATAGATGGATTTTAGTTTAACATACCACAAGTTGACATGAATAGAAAGCTTAAGATACAACCCTAAAATTAAGAGTAAAAACTGCACAACTGTGGATTTCATAACATTTATGTACATTTGTAGATGAGCGTTAAAGAACTAAAGTCAACAGGTTTTCTAGAAAACTGCCAGATTGCGACATCGTGGTTACGAAACAAACTTGTCTTCGGCACGATCTTTTGCACAAGCAGCTTCACGATGCATTGTAAATATAAACATGGACTTGCTCGAGAAAAAACTTTCTGCTTGCACAACTGTATATTTTATATCGCTGTGCCAACGTGTAGGCAGCTGAGTCCACTTGTTGGCAGAGACTGTGGGCCACACAAAGATTTTTATCTACCAATACGTGATGTAACTCTTCCTTGCACCATAATCCTTGGGTTTGCATCCGCACGAAAACCTGATACAGCTCCAGAGAAGCTGCGACTAAACCTGCAGAACCATCTAAGCGGCGGGGTTTTAAGGCTAAGACGAAGAAAATCCTCGCGGTTTTGAAGCGGGCACCTTACTTCACCTGCGATTTGTTGATTTAAAGACGTCACACTTTCCCGAGGGTTCCGCAGGAGCGCTTACAATTAGCAAATGGAGCAGCTGCACCTTATAGCAACACACGGCGCACTCAGCAGTTTAGCCGACGAATCAAATATGCAAACAGAAAGCCTAATTGTGTCAGATAATTATAGCGAGCGTTGTGGATGGAGTGCGAGTAGCCGTTCCTGCTAGACTATCTTCCTATGATACATAAATCAGTGTGAGTCATGAGATGCAATCCTTTTCTCATTCAGTGTGAGATTTTATATGTCAAATGGGTAACTGACAATCCAGTAAAGCAACAGAGTGGAAAAACTGTATTGTAGTCTTACCAACAAATACGGCGTACCACTCCCAAACCCCCGTAGAACAAGTCCTTTCATGCAAGCTGTGCACATCTAAATCAATAGCAAACATAATTTAAGCCCCGGGATGATTTGCTAGCATGGAAATATTTGCTTTTTACTTAAACCCGGCACTGCAAAAATGTTGAAATGAGAGTAACATGATGAAACGCATAACACAACGTAGCTCTATGAATATTTTTTTTGCCCTTAAGAGCTCTGGTGAACATCAGGGGCCAAGTCTGTAATTAAAGACAGACGGAGGAGAGTGAGCATGTTAGATATTGCCTGTGTGGCATACTGATTCCTGTCACAAAGGTGCCTCTAAGCCTTCTACAGTTGGTATCAAGGCAGCGAGAATAGCAACCGGGAGAAAAATGCATATTTACTTTCCCAAGATCCTCACCCCCCAAGCAGCTGCGAATCAAAAAAAAAAAAACCCAGGAATATGTGAGTCAAAGGGAAGAGGAAGAAGAAACAGAGGGAAAAGAAGAAACAGATTTCAGAGGGAGGACACAGACAGATGGCGGATGAAAATCCTCTGCGGGAATATCTTTGGAGCTGATGTGTTGCATAGTAACAGACTGCATTCCACTATCTAGACAATGCATTGATTAAAAACATATCTTTTTTTTTTTGCTTTTAATAAGTGATTCTTCGTACCTGAACTGAGAACATGACTTTATTTGTAACGGTCATCAAGGCTTTGCGTGATTGCATAACGAGCAGAGCGAGTGGAGATAAAACAGGAGAGAGCAACGTGAAGAAGTCGTGATATTCTCCCCTCCCGGATAAGAACATCAAACAAGATCACTCTCCTTATTCTCTGAAATATTTATCCAGCCTTTCTCTTTACCAAACAACACATCTCATGCAGTCTGGCCTATTATCTTTAGCACCGCACATACAGAGCTGGGTTTAATGAGCTGAGCAGGCATCAAGATGCAGTCCAGCAAATTTTAATCTCTCTTTGTCCCAAACAGGATGTTCTGTCACGGTGTTTATGCGTGGACACTAGGTGATGGCAGGTAAAGCTGCCAGATAAATATAGAATTCCAAATTTAACTTGTGATACAAACGCTGCTCTGCCTGTCAATCTGCAGAAGGTCAACCTGAATATTTATTACTGAGTGATGCATTCTGGAATTTGTCATTTGCATGTTTTTAGGATAAATCAAGAGTAGCAAGGTGCATATCTGCAGTGCTCGGCACAAGCATTATGATCCCATGACCTTCTAAACAACATAAAAAATGGGGAAAGATTGTCGACTGATTGTGCACCTGTCTCTCGAAGTCAGCGGAGTTGGCAGAGGTTATGTGGGAGCTCAGGTTGGCAGCAGGTTGGAGGCCGTATCCACCCAGACGCTGGCACGCAGGACTCATGTTTACTCACTTCATTAACTGTCTTGCATGTATTAGAGTGTATACACACTGCATGTGCTGGGAAAAAAATATTATGAGTCAGTGACTTACTCATGCTTACACTGTTAATCTGCTCTTGATGCCTCTGTTGTGCTGTTAGATTAGAAGGTACACGTTACTGTTGGATAGCAAAACAGTTCTGACACATTTGCTTTGAAAAGGTATCCGCGCAGCTCCTCTGTATCCTTCAAAACTCCCCGCACTGTGCATCTGCCTCTTCCTTTTAAAAGACGATAAATTTTCCTCATAGATATGCTACCTGTTGTTGTCATGACTACATATCCCTGCTATGAAATGCCAGTCAATTTAATACACTGATAAAAAGCCTTGGGAAAAAAAAAAAAAGAGTGACCACCTATCCCCGGTGTGTGTTTTTTCATAGGTGGTCTGTTTAATCTTCCTATCTTCACTGCAACTTGGCTCGCTTTGGCTTCCTGTTAATGCTGCCAGCCTGCGACGACCTCTTCCCAATGCAGTGCTTATGTAATCTGCATTGGCTCCATGCTTCAGTTCCCCCTTTGAGTATGTACATGCAAGAACATCCCTCCAGTGTGTGTATTCTCAGTGATTTTACAGCTCCCTTGTCACTGAGGATCAATGTCATTGCTCTGCTCAGTGTTCCTCTCAGGTCCCCCCTCACCCCTCCTTCTTTAACACTCCACTGTCCGCATCTGTTGCAGCGATGCATGTGCAACGTATCGCAGCGCTCGTTTCAAAGAAGTACAATAGAGATAAGATTCAGATGCATTGAAGACATCCTCCCATCTCTGCACCCGCCCTCCTCCTCCTCGGCCTTTGCTCACACCCCATCTCCTTATTTCTTTACCGCCCACCCCCCCAACCCAAGTAAAAGCTGAGGAGTTATTGCTCAGTGGGAGGGCCCTCTGGTCCCACGTGCATCCCAGGCTAAGCTGCACACACACCTCACACTCCCTCAGACCACTAAAAGCACATGCTCCCGCCTGTAGCCATGGTTCCCTGAAGAGGAGTGGTGGAGACAAAAATGAGCAGAGTGCTGCCTGCAGTGGGCTCAGCCTTCCCTTTGTCTGCCTCCCATCCTTCCCCCCACTAATGCTGCTCCGATGGCTGCGGGGACCTTAAGCATAACAGTTGCACACATGCACGCCGATCACTGATGGAGATGTGCTGTCTTTTGGAGGAATTTGCTGGTCCTTTTAATAGCTGCTCTTGTTTTCTCTTAAGTTACAGAAAGGGTTCATCCATCAATTCAGGCTGCCAGATGTAGATTAAGTGCCTTGATGTGTTGAAGCAGTGCTGATGCACATGACCACTGAACAAAAAGTACAAGGATGGCGGTGAAAAACAGCAGACACACAATATGGTGTAATTATGGAGTAATTATTACTGCTGTGCACTCAGTCTGCTACAGCCGACCTAATCTAGCATTTTAATCAGCATGAAGGACAAAGCATTGGACCCTGCTTATTTCTCCACTGGTGCAGCTGAGGGAATGGCGCGTATGGGCACTGTACTGGATCTCTCCATGTTGTTTTGGCTTGTGCGGACACATGCAGGATGTGGCCTGTAGCCAAATCTACTGTGTGTGTGTGTGTGTGTGTGTGTGTGTGTGTGTGTGTGTGTTAAGAGAACAGCTCAGTGCTCCTCCTCACTCTCATGCACAAATAGTGTCACATTGTGTGCAGCAGAGCACGCCTTGGCCTTTGTGTGTGGTTGCCCAGCGATCACAAAGACGAGCACGGAGCATGTTTATGTGTGTTTATGTTCTGGTGTAAGGTTTGAATTGGTGCTCTCACTGTGGAGAAACTGCTTCATGCAAAATTGATAGACGTACATACTTTATAATTTTCTTTATTTGTAATGAACAAAATTGAACATGGCCATTATCACTGTTTGTGTTGTGCCTGACTTTTCATCTGCAGGATCTTTATGTACAACAAAACACAACATGTAAAATATGAATTACAAGGTCCACAATACAAATATTTTTTATTTTCTAACAATAAACACCTGCAATTTTCTTCTGTCAAACAGCAGCACAGAAAAATATACCAGAGACAATGCTCACACATACCAATAATGCAAAATGTGTTAACCTAATGGTTCCTCATCTAACCAGCTCAGTTTGAACGAGTTGCGCAACAGAAAGGTGTCTGCTTTCTGGCCCCCGTCTCGTTCCCTTCCTTCCTTAGAAAACAAACACAAAAAAAAACCCAGTTCATTTTCAGAGGAACAACTTGTGCTTTCCCGCTGTGGCCACAGGGAACATTAAACAATTGCTCACATTTGACTGAGCTCATTGGTGGTGCTGCCAGGGAAACACAGGGTCAAGAGGGAGCTCTAGGGGAGCCATAGGTTTAGCCACAGAAGGGAATTTAGATTCAGAGGCCACATATAAAAGTGGGGGTTGCGGATGAGCGGCAGCATAGTGTTTGAGTCCTTGCAATGTGTGTAAAATAATGATGATAGCAATAATAAGAGTCTACAGCTATTCAAAGTGGCACCCTGAGTCAGGGCTCTGTGCTTTTACTGTAACGTTTATATCATGTTGTTGCATCTTAACATTTGCTCATGTTTAGCAAAGGCTCAGTGAGAATTTTATTTGTTGCATGTAATGTTTGAAATATTTGAATTTGGTGAATTTGATGGTGCCACCAGTTAAAAAAAAAAAAAATCAGAGTGTTGTCACCAAAGTTTGTCTGCAGTTGTGAAGAGATTTCACACAAAACCACAAATGTCAAGCTCATGATGATGCCAAAAGAGAAGTCAGAGGATTAACAAAGCCTTTAGGATTTAGTTTCTGGGGACAACGAATATCTGTTAAAAAAAAAGAAAAAAGTTTGTCATAACTTATCCAATAAATGTTCAGAAATTTCACATAGTAAGTCACAACTTTGAGCTGCTGGCGACAGTCGAATACAGATCAGGAAATCAACTAAATCAGCAGGATTCATCCCCGTAAATGTACAAAATTTGCATGGCAATCAAGTCAACAGCTGTCAAGATATTTCACTTTGGAACAAAGAGGTGAAAAGACAAACAGGCTCCCAGCGTGGCTTACAAAACACAACAACAGGAAAATACAGATTTTGGAAATGCTCATGAATATGGAGACACTCATCTTTAATGCCTCCGTCTATTATTTCCTCTGAGACCGTGCAGCGGAAACAAAGACATTATTTAGGATTAAAGAGGTAATAGGAATGTTGTGATTGTGCCCTGTGAAATAATGCCGTACCACATCTTTTTTGTGAGCAGAACTGGCTGAATGGGAAGTTGATGGGTTTGGATATTCTGGCCCTGCCCTGCACTGCGGCAGAGGCAGAGAATCTGGTGTCTGTAAGTGAGCAAGAGAGGGAGAGAGAGAGAGAGAGAGAGACAGAGAGCACACACTGCAGGACTTGACACCTCATCACACCTCATCAGTAACCAAAGATTAGCACACATCTGCACAGAAAGGCAGATACGCACTTATTTTGTTTGCTGTAGGAATCATTTTCTTTTCTCTTCTTTTCTTTTCTTTACAATGTGGCTAATTTGAGTCTGTTTGCACACAACCAGGAGATGAAAAGTGACAGGTTGTTTCTGGAATGTGCTGTTGTGTTGTTGTGTCCTTGCAGAGAGTTATCTGAGGACCCAGAGCATGATGTTAATATTACACAACAGCACCGAGGGCTGTCCACTCACTGCTGCATAACTCCCCTCAGATCACCCTGTACACCGCCGTCCAGACCCGCAGAAAAGTTCAGTCCAGCATGAACACTGACTCATTGTACTAAACTATATTTTTAATGCTATTTATTTATTTATTTATCTACTGGCTGCACATGTCTTTGAATTTGAGTCATGACTATAAACCTGTTGGTGCATCTTCTATCTTCTCGTTAGGTTTTGAATAATTTTGAAGACATCATCAGGAATATAATATTGTGAACATAATATTGTCGTGTGGATTAATGTTCTGATTAGTTGTGTCTGAATAAGACAGAATGTCCTCTATACAGCTCAGTACACTGGCTTTGTGAGGATAAAATGCCCTCCCTCTCCTGCTTTTGTCCATGGCAACACAGTAATCCTTGGTCAAAGTGACCCACTGTTTGTGTAGGAGACAAAGAACCTTTCTAAGGTGGCTGTAGATGGCAAAGTATTAACAAAGTGGCAGGGCTGATCCTAAAAGCTCAGTGGACTGTGCCACGATGCCACTTCTCTTTAACCAAACCCTCGAGGTACACGATACAGCTGAGTGGGCAATTGAACTCTCTGTGCCTGTCCAGATGTTGGCCTAATTTACTACGACTAGCAGCGTATGTGGCCCATTTACATGTCCTCACACCCAGTGTGTGTGTCTGCATGTGCACAATGTCAGCCTCTGCCTCAGGTGCTCCGACATTCACCCCACTGACGGCCCATAATTCACTTTGTTTTTTAGGGAAAGCAGTGTGTGGTTTGCTGACCTCAGGATCAACTTCCTCACACCGCTTTATCAATGTTTCAGAGCATTTTGATGAGTTCAGTTAAGATATTAAACACCAGCATGTTCTCTATCCTGAAGAAAAACTTTAGCATTTTGTGTCGTCCCAATGCACAGCTTTTCATTCATCTGGGAAGACGACACGTGAATGTTCAGGTGATTTTGGTGGAATATTGGTTTCCCTTGTGATCCAGGACAAATGACTGCAACTCTTGTTAAAACGTTGGTTGAAAACAAGAGATCTGCTTTTAGTGGGAAAAAAAACAACAACCCATAGGTAATTATCACCTGACTCTGCAGTTTCCACCATGTCTACTGAGTGCTTCCATGTGTTTCACTCACTGTTTTGTTTTTTTTACAGCTTCACTGTTGTGGTTCATTGTCAGCACTCTCATCAGCATCCTCTTCAAAACTACCGGCGCAACACCAAACACACAACAATTGTGACTAGCCCATGAAACAGTGGAGCCTTTCACAGCTGAAGAGTCAAGTGTTGTACCCAGAAGTCGGTGGAGAACAAAGCAGAGCTCAAAGAGACTGAATATCGGACTGAAATTCATCAGGAGGCCAGAAACTCCAAACTAACGACGGTGCTGCCTTACATCAAATTAAAAGGTGAAGATATGTTTTGTATAATTTTGTAGTGTCAGATTCAACATGGCACAACATGTGCTAGCAACACTTTGGTGCTTCTGTTTTAACCAGTTCTCTTTAAAAGGGCAGAGCCGTTACAGTTTCTTGTGATCTTGCAGACGTCACTCAGGCGCTGCCTCATTAGAGCTGATTAGCACTAGTTACAGTCTGTGGCATTGAAAGAAAAGGCAAGCTGAGGGCACATGTGCTGGTTGGCCTGCTGGCATCGCTGCCACATTCTGTGGCGTCAAGCCAGTTTTAGAGACCTCTGCAGCTGGCAGCAGCCAGATGTGGCATGTTTGAAGTTGGAGACAGATGAGAGCAGCAGTCCTGTGCATCTTCAGAAGTGAGGATGAATGTGTGCCAGGTGCTCTATCCACAAAAGTGAGTACACACACATTTCTGCAAATATTCTATTATGTCTTTTCATGGGAGAACACTGAGGAAATGACACTTTGCTGCAGTGTAAAGTAGTCAGTGTACAGCTTGTATAACAGTGTAAATTTACTGTCCCCTCAAAATAACTCAACACACAGCCATTAATGTCTAAACTGCTGGCAACAAAAGTGAGTACACCCTTAAGGGAAACTTCTCACATACTCCATCCATGGTGATTTTATGTATCCACTTTCCTTTTTATGATGCTTATTATGTAGGTGAACATTTGTCAGTTACACATCTGACAAGCTTCTCTTTTCTCAGTCTGTGATTATAACTCCCTGAACAGCGACTATGATCTAAGATCAGGGTTGAAGTAATGGAAAATGACAGTAATCCCCCATCCATCCTGATTTAAATTTGTTCTGTCCTTAATGAGACTTGCTCTGCATGCACGCGATGACACGGAGCCTATTAAGGGAATTATTAGCACTGATAGAGTGAAAAAGATAAACACCTCACTTCCTGCAGAGATGATTGAAGAGATACACTCCACTAGATATCTATTCACTTTTACTGTCACACTTTCAGAAAAAAAAAGAAGAAAAGACAACAGCATCAATTCAAGAGTGCCAGACAGGGCAAGCTTTATTTAACACAGCAATAAACAGAAAACAAAAAAGGAAGAAAAAAAAAAAAAAAGAGTCCATTTTCCAAAATAGATTTTAAACAAATGTACATGTTGATCAAACAAACAAAAAAAAGGCAAATATAGCTACCAAATAAATATTCACATCAGCAACAATATTTCATGTGACATCCTTGGAGATGCCTCACAATGAATATAAAACAAGAGACGGTATGTACAATCATACAACTTTAATAGGACATGCTTAGGAGTTTGACTGCACCATTTTTACCACACACCGACTACAACACAAAGGCTGCATATTAACTGACATGGTCACTGAGCCGCCCATGTAGCCCACCTTCAGAAGGCCTGACATCAGCTCCCTTAACCCAAAGAAAAAAAAACAAAAAAAGGTTTTTGTGTTTTTTTCTTCCCCAACAAGCTCGGCAATAAATGCATAACTGATGCTGCAATAATGGATGTGGAGATGTCTGCTTGTGAGCCGACCCTATCTGTCCACACAACCAACCCAAGAGCCCGTCTCTGTGTTTTCTGCGCTGAATTGTTGCTAGGCAATGCTGAGGAATTTGGTGTGTGACCATGAACTGGAAACCTTTGTGCAAATCACCACTTTAAGTTCCTCTAACTATCAGGGGCAGTCCACAGCTCCGTAAAGACACACAACAGCCATTTTCAGGAAGATATCTCCAAAAACAACACGAGGACTCACATCATGCGATTTAAATACACACAAAATTAAAAACACACACACACACAAAAAAGAAGAATGGAAAAATAGCTTTCTTTGGACAGGGCCAGCCTGTGCATTTTTGATTTCTTGTTCTCCCTATAGTCCCACATTATTTTATGTTTCCCTCCCCCCCACACACTAGCCCTTAATTAATAATTTTTTAAGACTTTTGAAGTATATTTCCAATTTTAAAAGCATGTCATTGTCAACTAACTCAAGCAATTCAGTCGCTTTACTGCCTCAGTACTTTTTATTACAATTATGCAGAATTGACAGCGAAGTCCAGCATCTCCAGTTTATTCACACACTCTGATCTATTTCACAGCACAACACCGTCATTGGTTATTCTATATACCGGTGGCTACTTACACGGAGGAGGGGCGGCAAACACAGATCAGCAGCCGTTTTTGTACAGCAGAGATGGTTTCAGTCTATAACATGTCGGTCCATGGAGCACTTATGACAGTAATCACAAAGCTGCGTCTTTATTGCCACACAGGTTACCTTGCATCACAAGCACTTAAATCATTATTGCTTTATGGTTAGAAGCACAGAGATCAATGCTGCACACACACATAACCATGAAGCCAACGATTTAAGCTCAGAGAAGTATCCAATTTTTTTGCTCCGTAGTAATCGTAACCTACAGTATGTGCTGCTTATTGGAGGTCAATAGATAAACAAGTGTGTGCAAAACAAAAATTCAGAGTCACCTTGGAAGAATAGAGTCAGGATCGGGAGTGCTACATTGGATCGATGCGAATATGAGAAATCCACAGGCATATTACAGTAATTACAGTATTCAAAAAATCTCAATGACTTCCGGGAACGTGATATGAAAGGCATTTTTCAAAACTGCATACCATTGGAGAATTGTTGAGAAACTGTCAACAATGCAATGCTACAAATCTTTTCCAAAGAATATTTGCAAATACAAACCAGATTTTCACATTACCAGTCAGTCTGACTTAGGTAGGAGGAATCTTATGCTTTTCAGTATGCCTCCTAACACGCTGACTGGCTTCAATAACCAGCCACAGCTTCATAAATAAAACTCAACAGCTCGACGTTGAACTATTTGTGTTTATGCTCCTGGTCACAACAAAGGCATCTTTTCCCATCTGTTAAAATGTGTCTGTCTCATCACCAGAGACGAGACTCCAGCAGTGACAGCAGAGACACTGGAAGCCCAGATAAACTTCCCTTTATATTTTGTGTTCTCATTTCTGCAGCCATTTTTCTGCGGTCATTTTGCATACACAGAGCCTCCTCCACTCAGTCCGCCGAAGGCCTGCGGAGCAGCGCTGTCCAGAGCTACACAACCATGCAACAACAATCCATGCAGGTTGATATAGTCTAGACTGCTGTCTGCACAGCAGCCTGTGCTCGCGCCTCTTATCCCTGCTCTCATCACCGCTGAGACAATAAGAACAGCTCTCTATGTAATAGCTCTCACTGTGGTTTGTCCCACTGCTCGCTGTACATCGCTGTACTTTCACTAAATGGGGAAACCAGTGACACGCTATTTCACACCTCACACACCTTACTGGGAGGGATGTACAGGATTTTGCTAATTCCTGATGGTTTCATGCTAGATTTGTTTTTGTACTTAGAAAAATATCCATTGAATTGTCAGAGAGGCATTTACATCACAAGATTAAACTTTACACGTTGCACATTTCCATTTTGGACTAAATCAACATGTGCCTATAGATAGTAAAATCAGACAGATGTAACACCATTGTAGTTGCATACTGTTTACAGGTGAGAAAATGATAGCTCGATGATCAGACCTCGACTGATATTGTTTGTTCAAAAGCAAGATAAACAGTGGAAAAAGATGGATGTGCGCTAAAAGGTTCAGGAGCAAGTGGACAGCGAGGTGTCCACCTCTTCTGAGGGGTGTTTGGTTTCTGGGGGGGTGAGGGAAGGATTCAGCAGGTAAACCTGATAAAACCATCGTGCCCACCCCCCCTTCCCCGAGACCAAAGAGGCAGGGGCTGGGGGTCGCATGTGAGGACTGTAACCAAAGAGGTTTCCACTCACATGACCGAGCAGCTCTTGGCCTTCTCCTTCTTAAAGGTGGAGGAGAGCAAGTCTGACTTGCTGGGCAGGTGCAGGAGTCTTTTGGAGAGGCGGCGGGTGGGGCTGGGCTTTGGGAGAGGCTGCAGCTTGTTGATGCAGGCCATTGCTGCGGTGCGGAAAACACTGTGGATGCTTTTCTCCGAGGTGAATGCTGAGCACTCTAGGTAAGCCTCTGCACCCAGCTGCTTGGCCATAGCAGCACCCTGCAATAAAATGAGTGATTAAGGCCGCTGTTCATAAAATCCTTCACAAAATTTCACTTTTTTAAACAATTTTTTTTTCTCATGTAGACTGGAGCCTATGAGGGGCTGCAAGCTCATAAAGAGGCTGTGAAATGAAATGAGGCAGCATGTCTCATTGACTCTTCAAGGTTACAAATTATGTGCTTGACTCTAATTCCCCACATTTGGATATACTTGAGAATGTCAGTGACATGTACAGTATAATTTTTTACACGGAGTGCAGCCCATAAAAATAAGCAACAAAATGATTTCTAAGAAGAAAAACTGTAGCTATTTTACCCATTTCATTATATTCGAAAATCACATTTTTTTACTATTTCTAATTCAAAACTGACTGTATTTCTGGAAAACAACATGCATTTCTTTAGTCTCACCTGCTCATAGGTGATGGGAGTCTGTTTCTGATTGGACAGCTCCATCAGTGTGCAGACATCTGTGCGGAGGTCGGTCTTGCAGCCAACAAGCAGGATACGTGTACTCGGACAGAAGTCCAGGATTTCAGTTTTCCACTGTTGAAGACAAGTAAATATATATATATATATGTAAGTAGGTATACAGTATATTGTCCAGTGCTAATCGGCGCACGTCCATGTAAGGAATCCAACTGGATTAAAGAAAACTGTAAAAGTCATTACCTTCTTCAGACTGCTGTCCACAGTGTCGGGGCGGCTGATGTCAAAACACAGCAAAACTGCATCTGAGTCACTGTAGCACAGAGGCCTCACGTTGTCATAGTACGGAGAACCTTACAGGAAAGAGAAGAGAACATCGTTATTGTGGATTTAAAAAAAAAAACAAAAAAAAACAAGACAAACTTTGAATATGTACACAGACATCTTTGGTTTCAAACACTTCCATGTGCTGTCACACTTCTCCCAGAAGGTTTACAGGTTTTTCTTAGAACAAGGTTTTAATATGTTGGGGTTATTCAGGGAAATGTTCTGTGAATTGAGCTGATTTGTGTGACAGAAGAGGTCTCTTGCATAGCCACTGTTGTGAAACATCAGCAAAGGTCCTTAATATTTTCCTCGTATTCAGTGTGAAATGGAAACACACTTGTAATTTTTTAAAGTTAAAGGGGTTTTTAAAGGGTTTTGGGGTAAATATTCTACTTTTGAAACGTGTATTTTTTGTACCACATAAGGTTAATTTTCATATAAAAAGACACATTTGTACAAATATGTAAAAGTTCACGTGCTGAGCCAAAAATTAATGAATCAAACGTTGTTTCAGGAATCAATTGCTGTGACAACAGGTAGTTGGTCAAGAAAAGAAAAGTGTGATCGAGCAGCAGAGGCAGATAATACAGCTGCAGGGATTATGTGGAATTGGCATCACTTCCTCCTGCTGAGCTTCACTTTGCTGTTCCTGAAACTGCTATTTTCCCTGCTCCTACATCCTTTGCTGGCATTTCAGAGGCAGGGAAGATGACAATCGAGCACTAAATC
Source organism: Stegastes partitus (assembly GCF_000690725.1). NCBI lineage: Eukaryota > Metazoa > Chordata > Actinopteri > Pomacentridae > Stegastes > Stegastes partitus. The sequence continues at coordinate 604,281 of NW_007578030.1, forward strand.
CTCATTGATCTTCTCTTGCAGTAGATTACGCAAGTGGAACGGTAGGGCTCGGGGCAGGCAGACGTTCCCACTCATGCTTAGAATCCTTAAGTAAGCCACCCACCCCCCCAAAAAATCCTCTGCTCGCCGAGCAATACCTCCAGTCCCTCTGTTACCACAGCAACAGCCTTGGAATCCACCGTCGACATCAGGCATTCCTCCCACCTCTCTATGAAGGCTCGCCTTAACTGCCAATCAATCATTTTACACCACAAACTGCCACCCATGTTGGGGACATTCCTCCGCCAGAGTTGGGGACCGCAAACACACCAAAAACACACATTCACACATGCCAACGTCACACCTGATAACACACAGACTCACTATTTAAATTTGGCTTCAGCCAGAGGTGAAGCCAATCTGCTATCAGATGAAACAGAAGAGGGGCCGCTCGGTGGGATTAACATGTTTACTCTAGTCTCTGTGCGAATCCCAAAAGGGATTCAGTGTTCTTCTTATAGCTACAGATAACAAAAGCAGTCTGTGTAATCGCTCATTACACAACCATCCTAATTGATTTACGGCGTAGAAAACAATGCATGAGCGGAAAACATATGAAACGGCACACATAGCATGGACGTGTGCATATAGATCAGTTTCATGAATACTTAATGGTTTTCCACATTATCAAAGGGTAAAACTGAATTTGCCAGCTGCCGGGTGCTGTGAGTAGAATAATGACAAGCTGTGATGAAATTCCTCAGGACTCAATGTCCTGAAGAAAGTAAACATTGCTGTAAAAGAACAAAGGGACACGCTTGTAGTATTAGAACTCTGTTTCTATGCCTTTAGAAATACATTTAAAAAAGAAGCTTTGTTCTCCTCCTAAGTAGAAATTAACTGAAACGTTTTGATTAAAGTAAACGTTTTACTACGAATGTATTTTAACAAAGGAAACCACTGTGAGAATGGTCCTTAATAGCGTTTACTCCCAGGGCTACAGTCATGCAACATGGTGTTTGCTGAGTGTGAAAATTGACACACATTTAAGTCGGTACAATTAGCACCGCTGGGATGAAGAGTCTCTGAGGTATCTCACGGGAGAATCAGAGGCAGGCTGCTCTGGAAATATTCTCAATGTCCTGCAGGAGGTTATCACACCGCCAGCACCCAGGGTGTGATTCTGCATTAAATGCTCACTGATAGAAATGCAGCAATCAATACAAAGCTGCACCGGCCTCCAAGAGTCTTTGCAATTAGAGCTCACAAATTGGTCAACCTGCCAAGATGGAAGGGAGATAAATTGATTTTATCTTCTGTTTTGGACAATAGATGCATATATTTATCTCATATTCTCATAAAAAAAAATATATCAGTGTGTAAATATTAGTATTTGAAATGCCTCAGTGTACTATTTGGGTACAGTAGCAGCCTTGGCAGCAGTTTCCCGACACTCTAGGACCCAGTTTCTAATCTTGGAAGAGAAAACAGTTTCTATTGTTGTAAGGAAAACCGGAAGACAGAGAGAAGCAGGAGTGTACCCCACTGAGGCATATCACAAAGAGCCCTCCTATGCTATTAATCCTTCACCCCCTGCAGTCTGATATCACAGGGTACCAGTTTTCTCACTCTCCACTCTCTTCCCAGAGAATGGTTTGGTTGGACAGATCGATGCCCATGCAGCGCTCAAGCCTGGTCCAAATGCTTCCTTCCCCTTCTCTTTCTGATGCCTTTACAACAGATGGGGAGTTTCTGAGGCATGAAACACGGAGAACGAGGCTGCCTAACTGGGAAACGGCAGGAAGAGAAAAGAGCATAACCAGATTCTTGCGGCTGAGCTCAACTTCATCCGTCTTGATGGTGCGGTGCCCAGAGCTGAGTGTCGACTTGGAAATTGGGCCAGAGTGGAAGTAGGCTTCCCAGGCTGAGACGGCGGGCCTTGTGTCGGAGCGTACAGGTGGGGGAGGGGAGGCTGTTTTTGTGTGTGTGCGTGTGCATGAGTGAGCGTGCGAGCGGTATTTCTGTGCATGTGTGCTAAATCAAGTAAGTGACATAGCCCATTTTCATCATTAGCACTCCTCCTCTCACAATGAGAATGCAGGGGTCAGACAGATTAATGATCCAGTGATGGGATGACTCACAGATTTGGGGATGAGAGCAGCCCTGCCTCTCCACCCACACTCAGCCGACTGGGAGATGTGCCGCTGCTGCAGCTGATAACTATGGACTTCACATCCCAGGCCCGCCACGCCAAAAAAACACTAAACTAACCAACTCCCCCGTCTGAAAAAACCCCCCAAAACAAAACACACACATTGCATTGCGTCACACAGTTGTTCCCTCGTTTCACATCAGCCAGCCACAATCAGTGCTGAAGCTCCCTGCAGGGAGAGAGAGAGAGAGAGAGAGAGTGCTGCTTTGTTCCTGAGCATCCACACATCTGAACTGTTAACAAGCTTTACTTTGACGCTGTCAAAGCTGATGACACTCTAGATTTTGAAGATGAGTCAAACAGCAGAATTTTAAAAGAGATTAAGCTTGATGTGCCTTGACTGCTATTCTGGTCCTGGTAGTAACATTTCGATCCCTCCCCAGGTCATAGTTAGAGGTAAATTAAGTTAAAATGTGACTTCTTGTATAGAAATTTTTTTTCCCAGCTACTTTATTTAAATAATTAATACATTTAAATGCCTCAGATTAATTATAAAAAACCCTCTGCTGGCATTGATTTAACCCCTATCAAGTTATCTCTGTGTACCAAAGTTGCACATTTAGCATTGCTTTGAATGAAAACAATCCCTTCTTACCGTTTGAATGATTTCAACGTAACTCTGTTCATCTCTCTCCAGCCACCCCGAGCTTGAGCACACCAGCTTACCCTTGACTCTCCACAAAGACGGTAATGCTACACCACACCACGCAATGGTAAGTTGTTAATACTAATAGTGATTCAGCCATAAACATTCAAACTAAATCTCAAGAACAATGATGCAGAAAGTTGACGTGATTGGTTCCTTAACTTTGTAAATCTAAAAACATGTTTTTGGCACATGTACTGCAGATTTAAGGTGGACAGCTCAGCCATGGTGTCAAATGATTATTTCAATTATGATGTCTCTATCAGCATTTAAAAAAAAAAAAAAAAAAACACCATTTGGATAAGGTTAAAAAAAAAATTCTTTTTTTTTTTAAACCAGAGGGGGTTTTTACCTGCTGCTAAAACAATTTCTCAATTAAGTGAGCAGTCAATCAATAAGAAGTTAAATACTTTTTGACAATCAGTTTAAGTCATTCATTGGTTCTAGTTGCTCAAGTGTGAGGATTTGCTGGTTTTCTCTGTGTATTATCTTGTGGTTGTTGAGCCACATGAGAACCACAAAAAATAAAACAATAATTGATTGATATATTGATCATAAAAATAATCACCAGTTGTAGCCTTTACACATACTGATCCGTAAAAAATCATTAAAATGACTCCAAGCTGCATGAGTCTATTAACAATGGTTCTCTTTAACAGTTACACAGATTGTTTCACCAGTTAAAATGGATTTTGGGTTAATTCCAAATCGATCTTATTTATACTTTTTCCTAAAATAAATGACTATATGCTCAGCGTTCTCATAAACTCAAAGGCTTTATCAGCAAGATCACTGAACCTGAAATAAATTACTTACTATCACCATAACGAGATCCATTATTCACTATTCAGGAGCTACAGCCGCTGAATGGTGTTCGCCTTCTCCCCTCTTTCTCTCTCTCCCCCCCCCCGCACCTCATGTCCGATCAGATCAGGCTGATTAAAACCGGTGGATTGATTTTCGTCTGTAAATCCATGGCGGAGCTGGGAGAAGGAGCTGGCTGCCATGTGGAGCCGGTGATGAGGTCAGTCCAATCAATGAAGGGGAGCCGGGATAATGAGTGGAGCTGTGGGGCCACGGCGGCACAGCTCCACACAATTAGAGCAAATTACAGTAAAGACGAGAAAACCGTACGGTGCGAGCAACAAATAGTCATGGAGACCGTCATCCATCACCAGGAAGCCTGACAGGAGAGACATCTGATAGAAGAGTCATCTGAGAGGGGAAAGGGGGTCGCACAGGTTCTCCTCTCATTGGAACGAGAGTCTTTAAATCAGACCTGTTGCAAACAACAAGAGGTCCGTCACCATGAACAGCATTAACTTTAGTGGCCAGATTGCTCTACAGGCGACTGGATTTTGCATCAGACTTTGCAGAATGTGCATGTTATTGGTGACATATGCAAATTAGCCACAAAACAATTGGTACAGTTTTAGTTTGAGTTTCCATTGAACGACAAAAGGGGTCAACAGATGGAAGAAGAGAGTTTAACCCTATTCAGGACTTCTGGGGTCTTTTGGACCCCAGGCCATTTGGTTTAGGTGACAGGAATTGTTTTTGTTTTATTTTAAATATAAAAAGAGGGACATTTGTCATCCATTTGGAACCAAAAATACGTCAGTTTATCAGGAAATTTATTTCACATGGTATAAAAGTCTATAATGAATGTCAACAAATATTTTGGACATATTCCTTCTTGGGGTCCAATGAACCCTGAAACACCTTCTATGTATGGCAACATGAAAGTCCTGAATAGGGTTTTTTTTTTAAAAAAGGTTGAGGGCCAGGAGGAAAATGGAAACGGGAAAACAGAAGAGGATGTAGAAGTGAAGGATGAGAAAGAAAGAAAGAAAGAAAGAAAGAAAGAAAGAAAGAAAGAAAGAAAGAAAGAAAGAAAGAAAGAAAGAAGGGTCAGTCAGAAGGGGTGGCCCAGTGGTCCTATTCAGAGTCTTAATCCCCTGCATCATGCTGTTTGAGTGGGTGACCCGTGGCAGCATATGGAGGAGAATGCAGGTCACCAGAGTTTCTGAGCTCCCTTCTATCTGTCTGCTCCAAAAAAACCTTCCTGCTCAACAGGATGTCGCTCTGTGTGCCCATCATCCCTCGGCACCAGGCCCACTCCTGCTGGCCAGACCAAAGGTCCACAGTCTGGGATTAAAAAACAGGATTTGGTCTGGGGAGGGAATTACACTCACTTTTTTTTCCCCTCCCCTCTCGTTTCCGCTCCGTGATAACGTGAGGAAAAAAATATGAGAGCACACTAAATACAGCATCGTCTCATACAAGTGGGTCCGTTACATAAAGGATTTGTTGTACACGGACAGACAACGTGCTCAGCCACGGTGACCTAGTGAGGCTGCAGATACATCCAGCGTGGACGGAGGAGAGGAATGTGGGCAGGAGAGAGAAACCATTGTGCAGCGAGCATGAGGGGAATCAAACAGGTGCTGCAGACTCGTGTTTCGCAGTATTCAGGTCAACACGTTAAACAGCAGATCTCCCGGGAGATCTGCAATGACACATTGACCCTCTTTTTCACGCTTAGTGTAAATTAACATATGATGCACAAAGTCAGCATTAGGAACAAGTGAAGCGGAATAATCACTGTCTTTCTGCCGAGTTTCCAGCGAAGCACACTTGGCACAAAAATGTACTTGTAGATCTGTCAGCGCTCACACACAGCCACGGGCAGAAAACACATCAGGTGATAGAAGGAGGAACGCAATCAGCCGCAATTTAAAAGATTTGAGCTCAACGCATCCTCTGTGGCTTTGCATCAATATGAATGGATGAAAACAAAGAGCATGAGGCCTGCCCCTGAGCCTTCAGCGACACTTTCAGTTCAATTTTCGCCACGAGAAAGAGGAATCTCCAGGGAGGAACTCAAAGCCCATTTCTCCTCTCAGCTCACACTCATTACATTCACACAGCATCTCCTAATATCCCAGCATCCCTCAGTGCCTGCAGGTCAGGACTGCAGGTCATAGGCCACACAGATAGGGAATTAAAAAAAAATAAAATAAAAAAGGTCAGTTACCTGAAGTGTCCCACAGACTGAGCTCCACTCGCTGCTCCTCCAGCTCCAGACAGGCTGTGTAGTTTTCAAACACCGTGGGCACATAGGTCTGCAATTAGCAACATGGTGCCATTAGTGGGGAGGTGTCAGTCAGTCAGTCAGCCACAGGTAATGGAAGTTATCTGGCTGATTAGTGCAAAACATACACTGGGAAGGTCAATCAAACAGAAGGAACAAACATCACATGCTTTCATTAATTCCTCGAAATAATCAATCGATCACTTGGATGACTGCAGCTGCGGGGAATATTCACCGCAGGCCAGTGTGATAGGAGCACAAATGCGCAGAGGAATGCCTACAGTCTATCTGAACATGCAATGAAAAGCGAATGCAGTTAATATTACTGAAGACAAAATAAACCATGAGGGCGATTTTTTTATTTTTTTTTTATAAAGGGGGGAAAATGCGCATGCAAACTGTCTGCATTTTTTTTTTTTTTTTTTTAAAGGGGGGAAAATGCGCATGCAAACTGTCTGCAACAGACGCACCGTTTTCCTCTCTGCCATTTTCAATCATTTTATGAGAACTTGCCAACAAAAGCAACTTCATGTGCACAGCTCATTTTTTTCCCCTCTCTCTCACACACACCAGCAGCTTTACAGCATACCTCTGGGTAACAATCCTTCGCCAGGACTTGCAACATCGCCGTTTTTCCGCATTGAACGTCTCCCACAAGAACCAGTTTACATCTCACCACCAGCGGCTGCGTATTTCTCCTTTCCTTCATGGCGTTAATGAGGATCCAGCGTTTTTTTTTTTTTCAGAGGAAAGAAAAATTACAAAAAAATACAAAGCACAAATCGTCCCGGTGTGATGGAGCGTCCCGGTGCTTTGCTCTCTGAGGATGCCCGCAGTTGATCTGATTGAATTTGCCACTGCGGCTCTTTATAGAGGAGGGCAGCAGCCAATAGGAGCTCAGCGTTCCACAGGCGTCCTCACATCCCTGATACCGCACTCAGTGATGCTCCGACAGCAAACACAAGTTGTTCTGTCGGGGATCAGGAGACAATGGCAGCACAGGCGTGGATTTATGAGGAGATTCTGTTGAAGAAAATTGCGCAAGATTACAATATTCAATCGGTTTACTCAGTTTATGTTACAGTGATGTTGTTATTATTAGTAGTGCGATAAAGGAGGTTCATTTCAGTTCCTTCTCTAGTCATCATTTGTATTTACTGACAAATGCTTTAAAATTAAATGCAGAATTTAAATATGAGGCTTATAAAATGCAGTAACCAGCAGCCAGCCTCCTGTTTTGTCACCTTCTGCTGACTTGATTGATTGAATTGACTCACTGGCTGGATCAATAGCACACCACTGGGTGAGGACAATGGGACTGATAGACCAATCCAGACTAATTAGTTTACTTTCATTTGCATTTCAATCAAATCAATGTTATCTATCCAAATTCTGCTTCTTTGTTTCTTATTTAGGGCCAAAATTATCCTCTTCCTTCTACAAGTGGACTAAAATTCCCAGAATCAGACTTCATGTACCATTTTATTTTTTATTATCAGTCATTTTGCTTCCCTGCATGTACTGTATAAACACATGACAAATAAAAAGTCTTGAATCTGGGAACAGAACAAATTAACTCTTTATTTATCAGCACTCCTTGATTTCTTCCAAAGTCTAATATTTCTTGCTGGTTACTCTCAACGTCTCTCTAACACGTCTACAGACAGAAGATGAGATTTAAAGCGTGTTTATTAAGCGAATGTTTGCTGATCAAAGGTCTGACCTGGTGCTCGGTGTAATGCCGTCATGTTGACAGGTGGTGGGACGGTGTGAGACCCCCCGATAGGTGACCAGCCACAGGGTCAAACAAGAGGTCTGTTCTCTCACTAAACCCCTGGAGAAACACAAGCACTGACTTTCACACCCTGAAGGTTATTACTGTATGGAAACGGCCTCTCATTGTGAGGAAAAAAAGAGGAATTCAAAGATAAAAGTTCATTAACTGCCTTCTCTTTGCGTCTGTCGGCCTTCTGGTTAATTGACTTACTGTTGCCAATCACAACCCCCCTTTTGCAGTTTTTTGGCCCCGTGGGTCAAAGCAATTTGCCTTTGTTCACAAACAGCCCATATCATTCACTGGGAGCCGCCTGTCTTTTACAGCCCAATATATCACGTTGTCATCATACGCCGCTCTGATCGTGGGGGATGTGGAAATGTTTTATAATGCTGTCGGCATTTCATTTTCATTAACGATAACATTTGACCACACTCACGGTATTTGTCTTCTGTGAAGCGAGCATGTTGTGATGTCCATTCCTCACAAAACTACAACGCAGTTTTATGTTTGGTTAAACTGCATGTAAGTTTTAGAGGTGGATGGACACAAATTTGTTTCCAGTGTAGGTTATTGCATTAATGGTAGTCATGAGGACTATATGTAAAGTTATGTCAAAAAAAAAAAAAATAAAATCAAGTAACCAAAAGAGAAAAAGAAATGCTGGGGTAAGACAGGATGTCAGGGGTGTAAATGGGAAGGTAATGTGCTGCTAATTAGAATAAAATAGAAACCATTTATTGCTCCAAAAAGGAAATTCTGTAGCAAGCAAAGAGTAAAATGACCCCACCACAAATACGAATAAATAAAAAGAAAAGAAAAGAAAAACACACTAAGATACTAAATGCACAATGAAGTGCAAAATATGCTCAGATTTTAAAAAGTGAAAAATGCACTATCAAGTGTCGAATGCTAACAATAAGCAGTAAATGAGAAAATAAAAGTCCTCTAAACAGCAGTGCAACATGTGCAAGGACACAAAACAACTGCAAAAACACGTGTTGCACCAAACTCTGCTGCCACTCGAAACACATTCAATCCAGCAAATAAAGCAGGATTCAGTTGTCTTTCATCACACAGTCTCCTGAATCCTTTGTCGGTGTGTAAACTAGATGGTTTTTCCACCTCCGTTTTGTGCTCTGGGTTACAATGACAACCTGAAAACTGTGTCAAATGCTCACGCGGTAATTACAGCGTGTTGAGAAAAGTGGGCGGAATAATTGCAAGATTTTCAATTGCGGCATTAACGCGTTCTAAACGTTTAATCGCTGATCAGTTGCACAAACATCAATTGGCTGATTGGTAGAATAAATAAGATTTGTTGCACAAAGGAAGACAGAAACAGTTGAGAAGGAAAAAGTTGCAGACTATGAACTCTCCATCACCCTTCTAATTTAACTGCAGTTTATACATGGTGTAACCAGCGCCGAGCTCCTCTGATGGCACAGAGAGAGACAGGTGGCTGTGAATAATCATCAGGCATTAAGTGACACCTTCCAATATGGCTGGTAGTGGAGGATGAGGAGGAGGAGGAGGAGGAGGAGGAGGTAGAGGAGGCTGGGGACGAATCAGGCAAGGCTGACTGCTGGCAGGATGCAGCAGTGACACTTTAAACCGTCACACCTCGATATATTTGGTGACAGTGTCGGTAATTAACATCAACACAATGAGAGAGAGTGACACAGCCTCAGGAAAGCAGACAAAAGCTGAGTCAAGATTGTCAGACGGCAAAGAAATGAAGGGCTGGGACACTTCCTTCTTTCTCTGCCACCGAGTCGACAGCAGATGGTGTTGTAACCCAGGATTTCCAGCGTGATTTTCACGAGATATTCTGAACTATCATGTGAAGAAGCAGTTTACACTCTTCTGCCAGAGTGTCAGGGGAAGAGACAGGAGCGATATTAGGCAAGTGGTTGATGAAACGTAGCAGTGAAAACACGGGACAGATGGTGAACGGTGATCAGGTTTGGACAGAGGTGGTGATAATTTAGCTTTTTGTAGGAAACAGAGCACCAGGCTGAATGTGTGTGAGTGGCATATGGGTACATTTCTGAATGATTTGAACAGATTGACGTCGTGTAGTTCAGTGAAAAGCATGTGTGGGCTGATTAAAGAGATCTGGAAGATGTCTCAGTTGCCCAGATCAAGCACATGCTGGGTTATTATAGCATCTCTTACTCCTTTTCATACTAAACACCTCTCATCTGAGATACAACCGTATTGAGTCAACGCAACATCCCGCTTGTTGTTGTTGTTGCTAAACCACCTGAACACAAGGCGATGAGTGCAAGTTTGTTAAATTCAGTACAGCCTTTACTCCTCTGGGAAGGCTTTCTGCAAGATTTACCTCTTACTTCTATGTTTTTGCTCCCATTCAGCAGCCAGAACTCACACCTCCAATCCAAATTTATCCCAAATTTGTTGCGTGAGGCTAAGGCTTGTGTCAAGATGTTTTATGACAAACAGAAACCTCCTTTATGGACCAGACTTGTGATGTTGGAACACGAGATCCACGAGCTGACGCCACAAAGTTGGAAGTATGCCATTATTTAAAGTGATATCCAACGATCCTTAAATTTGTACACTAATCATCGTCTAAGTGATGGAAGCAAATGGTGATTTTTTTTTTTTTTTTTTAACAGTTTGCTTTTAGAGCAACATGTAGGAAAAGATGTATTACTGCAGTTTTTTTTTTTTTTTGCTTGTATTGCTCAGAACTTTTCATTTTGTTTTCTAACTTGAGGAAATTTCATTTGTGACCTGTTACACAAAGGTTGCAGGCGCTCAATTAGAAATGCGTTAAGAGAAACTATCAAATATGTGTTAGATTTGAAATCCATCCATCCATCATCTATACACCGCTTTGTCCTCACTAGGGTCGCGGGGGAGCTGGAGTCTATCCTAGCCGACTTAGGGCGAAG
>NW_007578031.1:0-1686 GCF_000690725.1 Stegastes partitus
CCCCAATGAGCAACAATGGGCTCTTCTCTCTTTCTGCTCTACAAACTTCTCCATTACTTTCTGGTTGAAGTCACTCATCTCTGTGAGCAGCGTCTTCTTCACTGACAGCATGGCCAATGCATTAAGCCGTCACGACAGTAGCTGTCATCTAGTAGAAGAGGAGGGGAAAGGCCGTGTGAGGGTGTCAGAAAGCACAGTCGTAAGAAGGTCAAAGGACAGGTTTGATATCCAACCACAGAAGACAAAAGCAAATAAAGACAAAATTAATTGGCTTACAGCAAATGTGGACGGGTCCGGCACACACCGAGCTGTGCCACGTGAGAAAGTCTGCAGCTGCCAATCAGAGCCCGAGCCAAGGTCACATGATCACGAAAAGTTTTTCGCGCTACATACACACTCATGTAGCCGCCGCCCCGCATCCAGGAAGAGTAAAAGTAGTAAACACACAGTAAAGACTAATCTTAAATCTGTTCACAACACACATATTGTTAATATGGCAAAAGAATTTGAACATTATTATTAATTTTGTTATTCTTTTGCTATAATTAATTCAAACTGAATATTGTGTTTGAGAACTACTTTGATCTGGTATGTAGTAGTGGGCCGCCACTGTAGAAGAGCCTTTAAAACATAACATGCAGATGCATCAACATGCCACAGAGACGTCATGTAAATGCTGCAGAAGACGTTTACACTGAGAGATGCACCAGCTGCAAAGGCCAAGAGAAGGACTGCATGTAAGAGCTGCACAGGATCTACCGTAAGAAAGGAAATAACAATGGGGATAAATTGCAGTTTATTAAATGCAAACTAAAGAGAAGTAGCACACTGTACAATGCAAAACAGAAATTATAATAAAGAAAATAAACATCGAACCACAGTAGAAATATGATGAGATGTCACACGTTGAACTGATCAGCTGAATGTGCACAGAAAGATTATGCAAACACTCTTATTGTTGACAATCTAATGCAGAAAATCAAATCAACAAAATGACATCACCACAGCAACAACAACAACAAAACCTCCATTACATTTGCTTTCAGTGGAAAGGAATCCATCAGTGAAGGTTTGTGAATCATGAAGCCTCCAAAGATTCGTTAGTTTCGACGCTGGGTAATAACCTCATACTCTGGTGATACGTCTGTCTTTTGCAGTGACATGTAAGTGCTGTCCTCTTGATTTGGCTTCACCTTCTTTCTTGAGTTCCTTTAAAGAAAACAAACATTTTTACCCAAAAGTCTTGAGTGCATTCAAAGAGGTCTGAAACAAAGATGGAGTAACATACCAAAGACAAGATATGAAGAATATGAAGAGAACATTGACACTGAGAGACACACCAGCAACGACCCAGGGAAGAACTGGATGAGAAGATCCACTACTTCTCTCAAGATCTGCTGTAAGAAAGAGGAAATGATGGTCAAATATGATATAAACTATGTATGTAGTTCTACATTCATAGAACTTTCTCATTGTCGTTGCTTCCTGCAAGAAGACGGTTGATGCTGTAAAGACAACCTTCAAACCACAAAACCATCAAGCAAATATTTTAGGAACAAAAGTACTCACAGTTCACATTCAAAGCCAAAGTCTCCTCTGTAGATAATCCACCTGTAAAGTGGACCTTACAGGTGATCTTGGTGTCGTGGTGTTCAGCTGAAGGAGTAAAGGTCAGAGTTGAGCTGT
>NW_007578031.1:2702-7557 GCF_000690725.1 Stegastes partitus
CAATAATGGAGTCAGTATTTGTAGAGTTACATGAGGAACTGCTGCAGTATTTACTATCTGTCCACAGAGGTCAGCAAATGACTACAATTATTTCAGGCTCCATTAAAACGACAAAAACCTCTAAATATGTCGATGTACATAACTGAACATTTATATTGTTCATTTTTATTTATTTTTTGCTGTTGTTTTTCATACCTTTAACAGAGACAGTTGCTTTTGGATAGAATGTATATCCATCTGAGCTCCCAAAGTAGTAACCGTTAACTCTGAGCTGATATGATCCACTGTCAGTCTCCCTGAGGTCATTTATTATGATGCTACAGTTGTTGTTCCTCACATCAGGGTCCAGCAGAGACACTCTTTGTCTGAATCCAGACTGAACATTTTGGTTGTTCTTGTTCGAGTGAAATATCAGGTCAGAATCATCACATGGTTTGGAAGCTGGCTCACATTTGAACCAAACTATAGTTTTAGGTGTAAACCTATAGCTCGTTGTGAAAGAACACGGAATCACAACACAGAGTCCAGCTTCTGCTGTTATTTCTCCCTCAGTGAGAGTGATACAGTATCCATTATAGTCACAGTGTTGTTTTTCAGCTGAAGCACCTGTTGGTACAGAGGAGGAGACAAGAACAGGAAGAAACAATGTTTAGTTTTAGACAGAATACCTTGATATCGAAGACGTGATGAAGAAAAACTGCAGTGACACATTCTGTCTTATCAGAGTTCATTTCACTGATTTCTCATCCCATCACATATGTGGTAAACAAAAGATGTAATAAAATGACAGTTTCCAGGTAGGTCAGCTGTTGACAATGATTCCACAAATTTGCTGATGAATTGAGGTTGAGAATAAATGCTTGTAATCTTCAAACATCACAGGAAAACACAGTCACAAAGATTGAATCTTGGCAGCATTATAAGTTTACAAAGGAGAACGTTCATTACCGGTTTCAGCAGCGCTGCAGGAAAGTAAAGCGACCCAGATGAGGACGATCATGCTGAGTTAATGCTTGGCTCATTCAGTCTCTATCTTCTCAGGACAAACTTGCAGAAGAAGTAAATATAATTGAAATCAAATTGAAGTCCACAGTTGCCATCACATATACAATACATACTTAAAAATACTTTTGTTTTGCAACTCTTACTTTTACCTGCAGTGCCATATATATGAAAAAATATCATAATTATTACTTCCATGTTTTGTTTCAAAAGATATTCAAAGCCCAATGAGAATGTTGTTTTACCTCCTTTCTCTTGATCGCCTTCTCTCTGCAGTAACCTCTGCTGGTTTTCTCTTTTGAAGTGTCTCTTCCTCCTCTCTTTTCTATTTCTTCTCCTTCTGAGCAACAAGGTTAGAGGAAGTTTCTCAACACAACACTCAGCAATACTGGCCCTCTACTGAGACAGACTGGGTTTCAGTTCATAAAGTTGTGATCCCATAATATCACACTGTCTACATCACATATTTATGTGTGGAACTGTCATTACTGAAGAATTGAATTAAAGTGTAATTGGTCGTCTCTAAAACTATTTTTTAAAAAGCACCCATGACCAATTTAATGTTAAATTTTCATAAATGTAGCAGCATGATATTATGTCTGATTGCTGTGCCACTGATGTCCAATCACTGAGAGGGGCTGAGTATTTAGGCTGCGACCCTCCCCTGTTTCCTACTCTGCGCTCCCATCTGCGTCTCTTTCGTGCGCGGATCTGTCAGTCACAGGTATGGGCTCTCTTCCTCCCTCCTGTGCGCGCCACTCGTCACAGGCATGTATGTTTTATGTTTTATCCGACCGCATTATTCCTTCGCCACTTAACGTGTGACGCTAGTGTCGCTTTTACCAGGTGAGATGCGCTCGGGTGGTCGCCTGCGCCGCTGATTCTCATGGAGAAGGTGAAGCAGTGTGCACCGGCTGCCATGCCAAATGCCGAAACTCTTCTGAGAGACCAGTTTGTTGAGTGTTGAATAGCTCCCTGCTCCATGAGTTGAAGAAGTTGGTGCGTAGACAGCCTAACTCCACTTTACTTGATGCTGGAGCAGAGGCAATCCAGTGGGAGTGTGAAGGTTTACCTGAGGGTGTGAGGGGCCGCAGTCACTCAGTCCCATCCGTGGTTGGTGTTCAGTGTGGCGTTCAAGATGGCCCTCAGGTGTCTTTCCCCTCCTACTCAGTGTCTGAGATGAGCGAGATGAAAGAGATGCTGAAATGTCAGCAAGAGCAGCTTAATCAACTCACTGAAAGCATTGCAGAACCCCCACGTAGTCGTCCACCTCATACTGGCCCCATAATATAAAGATAACTTTGTTGATCCCACAGTGGGGAAAGTTCAATGTTACAACAGCTCCAAAAAAAAGTGTACAGTCAGTGCAAGAATAATTGGGAACACCCAGTGCACATTTTAGGAAAGAAACAGAAACAGAAACAGAAAACACACAGTGCAAAAAATTGCAAGAGAAAAAAACATTATATACAAAAGAATTTTTATTTATTTATTTATTTTTTTTAAAAGAAGACTATATACACAAAGATGAGGTAGTCATGGTTATTGCACATAGTGGAATGTGTTTGTTGGTGGAACAAAGAAAAAGTGCAGCAGTAACAGAGGTACCAGTGGAGTCTATAGTGCAGCGTTGTAAAGTCTGACTGTTGTTGGGATGAAGGACCTGCGGAAACGTTCCTTCTTACNATAAAGTTGTGATCCCATAATATCACACTGTCTACATCACATATTTATGTGTGGAACTGTCATGACTGAAGAATTAAATTAAAGGGAACCGTTATTGGTTGTCTCTAAAAAAAAAAAAAAAGTAAAAATAACAAACAAACAAACAAAAAAAGCACCCGTGACCAATTTAATGTTAATTTTTCATAAAGGAAAGTGCTGTTAATGCGATTTTTCTTCTCTCTTTTAGAAAAGTCTTGTTATCTTGGGAAAGTGACAAACCAGTCCACACACTTTACATCAGTGTGTGCATTCAGAGCTTATTTTTAAATCACTTCAACCATGCACAATACATACAACACTGCTGCATTGCTCTTCATGGCCTCTATTACTAATATCTGCATTTATTGGAATAGTAATCACTCGTGTATAAGACGTGAGAAAGATGAAGGGAATTTCACAACTAAAGATTCTAGTATAATACATCTGCCTCAAGTATTTCCCCGTTTCGACTGTAAACAGTATCTTTGGAAACACTTCTGCATATTTGTGGCGTTCAAGATAATTGTGCGATAGCTGCAGTGAAGTAATTGAAGTGCAAATTTATTTTTGCCCTGCTGTGCTCTCTCAACTTCCTGTTTGCTGTTGAATTGCTCAGCATTTATGATCGGTACATCAGCAGATTTGGAAAAACACATGCATCGCGAACAGGAACCAACAACAGTTAACCCCGAACCATTCCGGGTCATTTCAGTGCAACCACCTGAAAAATGACATCTCCAAATTAAAATGAATGCTGTTACAGACCCTTATGTGGTATATATAAACTTTGACCTCTGTTGTAAAGATAACACTCTCTAGTTTTAGCCACAGCAATCACAATCATTCTAGGTGCTTCCAGTAAAAAGTTATTCTATTTCAATCATCACAGAAAAAAATATTTTTTTGATCCTCGCCTAAGTTCTTTCTTGAAAACAAAGGAGCATAAAGCAGCATTAGGTGGTGGGAACTAAAACACACTGTGTGCCAATAGAAAAACTCTCATATTTCAAAACTGAAAACAATATCTGTAAAACTGATAATCTGACACCAGTTTTCATACTGGTATGTCCATGCGTTTTATTGAGGGACTGTTGTTTCATCCACATCTATCCAAATTGGACACCACTGAACATAAGAAGAAAAAGTGCTATATCTTTTGATTGCTTGAACCTACAGACATCAGTGAGGGCTCTATTGAAAGCTTGTAGCCAGAGGAATCCATATCTGGATGCAGAGTCATGCTATTAGTTATAGAAATTCATGTTTCATCATAAACACTAAATAAAATATATATTTTTCATAAAAAGCTATAATAAGACCATATCAAAACAAGTGTTATGGGCAAGTTTAGATATATATTTACAATTCACACTAAAAACAAACACTGCAAACTGTATATTTACTGTATAACTCAAACTGTACACATATTCTTAGCACTACAACACTCACTTGTTTTCTGTGAGCCGCTCGTTGTAACAGCCTCTGTTTGAAGAAAGCACACAGACATGCTGCTGTCTGGACTTGTGCAGCCTCCATGACGTCCCCTGTTGTCTATTTTCTCTTTTCTGTACGTTTTGCCGTGTTTTTGTGCTCCAAAACTATCCCTACACTCAGGCCAGCTGACAGCCTTCCCTGGGCCCGGGACAAGAAGATATTAGATGCCCCCACATCTCCCCTTTTCTTTGCTCTTCCTCTCCTGTTCGTCTCCTCACCTGCTCCTCACCTTGCCTCCTCTTATTCTCCTCTATTCTGCTTTCTTTACATCTCTTTCATCCATCCTGCTCAGACTGTCCGACTGGGCAGCAAGCCCCTCCCGCTGCACTTTGACGCTCCCTCTCTCAGTCTCATCCGTGGTCTGACTCTGTCCCTCTGTTGTGGACCAGCTGGCCCATTCCTCCTCATCTCTGTTACCTGACGGCAGGTGGATCTCTCGCCTCGGCCTCTGTCTCATCCTGTCTGACGGAGCCACGAAGCCGTTTCTGTCAAACAACCCGTGTTTTGTCAGGATTTTTATCACAGCTAATGGATATTAAGAGCTAGCCAAATAACGTTACAAGGCTGACAAACGTTGGCTCCGCTGTTTCTTACCTCGCTCTACGTTGACTTTACTAGTTCCAGCTTCGTTATCACCACCTTTTTTAAAGTATTT
>NW_007578031.1:13027-18544 GCF_000690725.1 Stegastes partitus
GAGCACCCCCCTCCCCAGCACACTACTGCATAAGAGACCACTGATGCCACCACAGTCTCATAGAACGTCCTCAGCAGTGGCCTGCACACACCAAAAGAAGCAAGTCTCCTCAGCAGGTATAAGCGACACTGACCCTTCTTATACAGAGAGTCAGTGTTGTCTGTCCAGTCCAGTTTGTTGTATAGGTGAACACCCAGGTACTTGTAGATCCTCACTCTCTCGATGTCAAGTCCCTGGATGTTCGGTGGAGTGTGTGCGGGCTTCCTGTGGAATATGCATGCGCTGTAACCAACCTGGTCATTTTGCACGAAATTGTGATGGAGTGCGTGTTCTGTCTCGTTCACCAGTCACCTCTCGACTCCTGTCAAGTCCTGCTAGGCAGCACCACACTGTTGTCGGGGTCGGAAAACTAGTACCCACCGGATTGCAGAGCCACAGTTTGGGTGTGGCCACTACCGGCTCACCAGAGTTTTTAAGTAACTTTGAGGCTTCTAAGCTGATTTCGTCTTGTCCCCATTTAGATGTGGATATGGGTGGCATTAAGGTCCGATGTTTGGATACTGGTTCCCTGGTGTCCACGATTTCTGAGAGCTTTCTCCGCCAGCATTTTGGTTCTTTGGGTCAGGAGCGCCTCCGATTATGTCACTGGTTGGAGCTTAAAGCTGCCAGTGGTCTGGCCATCCCCTATATTGGCTACCTGGAACTTAAGGTAGAACTCTGTGGCAAGGTGATGTCCCACTGTGGAGTGTTGATTGTAAGGGACCCCCCTGGTGGTGTGTCTGCACGAGTGCCCGGTGTTTTAGGGATGAACGTCATCCATAAGTGTTATCAACAGCTTTTTTGTGCAACATGGGGCAGCTTGATTCTCACAGCTTTGTATCTTGAAGGCCGCCAAGCCTGTTGTGCAGGCACTGCAGCAGTGTTGTGATACCAGTAATCAGGCCCCTCGGGATGGTCCAGGAAGGGTGAAGGTCCGGGGTAAGAGGCCATGGCAGATTCCTGGCTGTGCCATGAAAGTTGTGACCGCAACATGTTCTGAGCAGTACTCAGGTTCCACCATCCTCTTTGAGCCCTTGGATTCTGGTTTGCCTGCTGGGTTGCTTGCTTCTCCTTCCCTCGTCAGAGTAGTCAAAGGTGCAACCTACATACCTGTTGTCAATGTGGATTCCACTGATGTGTGGTTGCATCCCCGTACAGCTGTATGCTGGATTTTGTCAGTGTTGTCATTCTCCCTGCTGGAGTTACTGAGGTGCCATCAAGTTTGGCTACAATGTCTTCCCAGACAGTTTTTCCTCCAATGTACAGCAGCAGGTGGAGGACATAGCGCCGCCGCTGACATCACCGTCAGCTGATTGAGACGGCTGCTGTTTTGTCTCCGCTTTGTCTGCTGTTTATCTCCTGCTTCTTCTTCTGCTGTTGGGTCATCTACTGTCCATCGCCCAGTTTTACTGTCTCGCTGAAGGTGCTTCGCATGGCGCTTCGGTGACTTGCGTAACTGCATGATCTGGCCGTCTTGGCCCAAACGCTGTGTTGCCCGAGTGAATCACCTTGACTGCGTGCATCGTGAATTATAGAGTTTAATCTGCCTTTTAATTGTGTGGTTGAAACATTCATATTGTTTTGGCTTGATTGTTTATTCTTTTGTTGGTGTTTATTTCCTTTCATTTGGGCATTTATCATTTTGTATAGTTTAATGTAAAACCTGCCCATTTAGTATATGTGATTCTTTAGTATGTTTTGTATTCATCTGTTAATTTCCTCCCTCTTAATTTGTTTTCTCCTTTTCAGCTGCTGAAGGCCGGTGGCGGTGGTGCTGGTGATCCGGGTGGTGGTGGTATCCCCCTCCTTCGTGTGCTGTGATCCTCTGGGAATTGGTAGAGTGTGTGACACGTGTGCATGGGTGTTTTTGCTTTATTTTGGGGAACTCCCCTCCCCTTCACTAGCCCCTGTCCGGCCGGTAAGCGTCAGCACTCTGATTAGGTTTTTTTTTAATGCTTTGTTGTTTTTAAATGTTGTAAAGCACTTTGCGATTGTTGTTGTTGCACATGAAAAGTGCTATATAAATAAAATTTGATTGATTGATTGATGCTGTTATCCCGGTATGAATGGTGTCCACATTTTAATTGAAAATATATTTTAAAACTTGTGTAATAAAAGAATTTACTTGAATCTCTAATCCACGTCTCATGCCTGGATAGAACGGACCTGTGTGCCTTCTTGTGTTCAAGAAGGGTAATTCTCTGGGTGCAATTCCCAGATTGGCGTTTTTGGACACCTAGTTCCATTCAATAATCCTGGGATCATTCTAATGCATAGTACATTGTTGTAGTCTGCCACATAAAGGAAAGTGCTGTTAATGTGTTTTTTTTTTCCCTCTCTGTTTTAGAAAAGTCTTGTTATCTTGGGAAAGTGACAAACCAGTCCACACACTTTACATGAGTGTGTGCATTCAGAGCTGATTTTTAAATCACTTCAACCATGCACAACACATACAACACTGCTGCATTGCTCTTCATGGCCTCTATTACTAACTAATATCTGCATTTATTGGAATAGTAATCACTCGTGTATAAGATGTGAGAAAGATGAAGGGAATTTAACTACTAAAGATTCTGGTATGATATATCTGCTTCAAGCATTTCTGCATTTTGACTGTAAACAGTATCTTTGGAAACACTTCTGCATATTTGTGGCGTTCAAGAGAATTGTGCGATAGCTGCAGTAAAGTAACTGGAGTGCTAATTTATTTTTGCCCTGCTGTGTTCTCTCAATTTCCTGTTTGCTGTTGAATTGCTCAACTTTTTTTTGTTTTAGCTGTGAGAACCACGGATTGGCCTCATTATATCTCACTGTAGATTCTACACTGTAGAAGCTGTAGCCACGGCTGTGCCAGCAGACGTTTGAAGTCCTGTTTGTGAAAATGTGCCACTAACATTTGTTTGTTTGTGATCAGTCCATCAGCAGATTTGTTTCTGATTGTTTTTTCATCAAATTCCAGAAAACTGTGAAAACTTTCCTCAATTTCACCCCATGACAAAATCAATGTTTAATGCAGTTTTATCACAGGTAGCCTAATTGTACAACATAGATTCAAAACTTGAAATCTTATATAAAGTGTGACATCACAGACCAATACAAGTATTAAGGTGGTTTCACAATTGCCACAAAGTGAGAATAATTGAATTATTATTTTTTCCCAAAATGAGCACAAACAGATGTAGAAATGAATGCAGTTACACAATAAAAGATTAAGGAGACATTAGAACTGACTCAAAGCGATGCAAAATGAGACACACACATGGAAAAACCATTGCATCGCAAACAGGAACCAAACAACAACCAAACAGGACCACAGATTCAGACCACATCAGTTTTGGTTTCCTGTAATTTTTGTCTTACTTCTATGTAGGTCAGATGGAGGGTTCTTCAAAGTCTGCAACATCGAATCATAATCTGTCCTACTGGTTGGTACCGCTAGCCAATCTATTTACCTTTAAAGCACTGTTCAGTTACATTTTCAACTGTTGTCAGCTGCACGATGAAATTAAAAACAAGATGTTACATATGAAAGTTTGCGTTTACATTAAAGCACACAGCATCATGTATGAAACACATAATAACCACTTATTTCTGTGGGATACAAAAATACCGAGCACATGATGACACTTTGCATATTATACAGCACTGTTTACATGCAAAGCAGGAGTGAAAAATAATTAAAGGAACTCTATAATAGCAACTAGCTTTTGTACATATCGCAAGGTACAAATGACCAGAAATTGTATGCGTTCTCATTATTGCATTTCAGAGGAAAATATGGTACTTTTCACTCCAGTGGATTGTATGAATGTCGGTTCTCTGTTGACTGAAGTGTTCAATCACACAGTGTTGTAGATTAAAACATCCATACTGTGATATTGCTCTATGACACACAAGGTCTGACACATTCTACATACAACAGGCTGGCTTTTGTTGGGCATGGGAGAGAGAAGAAGAGGGCAAAGACAAGGAGGTTTCCCTCTGTTTAAAAGGAGCAGCTCCCTGGGCTGGTCCAATCAGACGGGTCCATCTTCCTCCATCTCAGCCAATTGGACAGCTCCACCTCTTCTGAGGAAACGGATGCTGTCCAAACACAATCAAGCAGGCGAGGAGAAAAAAACTTCTGCCATCGTAAAAGGCAGACACACATCCATCCATCCATTATCTATACACCACTTAATCCTCACTAGGGTCATGGGGGGCTGGAGTCTATCCCAGCTGACTCAGGGTGAAGGCAGGTTCACCTGGACAGGTCACCAGTCTATCACAGGGCTNGTCCGTAGGTGTGAATGTGAGTGTGCTTGGTTGTCTGTCTCTAAGTGTAGCCCTGTGATAGACTGGTGACCTGTCCAGGGTGTCCTCTGCCTTCACCCTGAGTCAGATCGGATAGACTCCAGCCCCCCATGACCCTAGTGAGGATTAAGCGGTGTATGGATAATGGATGGATGGATGGATGGATGTTTTTGGACTGTGTGGGAGGAAGCAGGAGAACCCAGAGATAACCCACGCTGCATGAGGAGAACACGCAAACTCCACGCAGAAAGATCCTGGGTGTCCTCAATTTTCTTGCTACGAGGCAATGGCGCAGACCACAGCTCCACCTTGAAGCCCCAGACACACATCAAAATACAATAATATGACCCAGGGTCATGACACACACCTCAGATGTATGTGCAGTTTCCTACAAAGTCACAACTAGTCTGCCTTCTTTAGACGTTCGTGTTTTATGAAAAAGAAGCAGAACTAAATATTGTCATCTTATCGGTATTATAAAAAAAAGCTTCATGAATTTTAAGCAAAAGAAGGCAGCAGGCTGTACAATGCAAACTGACAATTAGTAGAAGAAACATTTAATCCACTCTAGAAATACTACGTAAACTGTATATACGTGGAAAACATTTGCTTTAATAACCACGTTTATCTGAACTCACAAGTATTGGGTCGAAACAGTTGCGTAATGAAGTGATAAAGAGAATTACACATGATGTTCTACTTTCATCACTTATTTGACATCAGCAAACACTGTCTCTGCTTTCAAATGTTAAACCTGAACATTTTGAGAGTTGCTTTGCCAACAACTGACACTTTATTACTTTTATGAGATTCTTGTAGGTATATTTATTTATGTGTAAAGTTTACTTATTTCTAATTGTTTGCTTGTATAACTTGTGGCTCCTGTTTTTCTCATGCAGCTGTTTTAAACACTGCTTTTGTGCATTCATTGTGACTTCGACTTTCTTTATTTGTCATTACGGATTTACACAGTACAGTGCACGTCTGAATGAATGAATGAATTGTCTCTTACATTCTCACACTTTTTGCTTCTTGGCTGAAAAACGCTCTACGAAGAAACTTTTCATGATGTTGAGCTTAGTTGACATCAGTGCCAACCAGTGGCGGCTGGTGAGAAAAATAGTAGGTGGGGCTGAAGGTCTGGAAACCAGAACCCTGTAGGGGGGTCCGGGGGTATCCTCCCCC
>NW_007578031.1:20444-49885 GCF_000690725.1 Stegastes partitus
AACATACCAAAGACAAGATATGAAGAATATGAAGAGAACATTGACACTGAGAGACACACCGGCAACGACCCAGGGAAGAACTGGATGAGAAGATCCACTACTTCTCTCAAGATCTGCTGTAAGAAAGAAGAAATGATGGTCAAATACAGTATATACTGTGTATATAGTGTATACTCTATTCAGGAGAAACAGTGCAGTGGTATACGGAGCTCATAATAAATAATAAATTATACAGACATCGGATTAAGATCAATGAAATATACTTACAACTCACAGTAATGTTGACATATGAAAACAGAGACCTTCCCCTGTAAGATGCTTCACAGATGTACGGTCCAGAATGTTCTGCTGTCATGTTAGGAACGACAAGTGTGGATGATGTGGAGCTTTTGCTCAGGCTGCCATTGTGATTGTGTTTAGTCCATGCAATAAATGATGGAAGGAAACTTTCAACGCTGCAGGTCAGACTCAGAGTGTCACCCATCTTTGGGTTCCTGTCCCCGGTGATTTGAACTTCCTTCACATCTACGACACAACAGGACAAATGACACATTCGTAGAACTTCAAGAACGCTCTTGATGCTGGAAAGACAACCTTCAAACCACAAGACCATCAAGAAAATATTTTAGGAAGAAAAGTACTCACAGTTCACATTCAAAGCCAAAGTCTCCTCTGTAGATAATCCACCTGTAAAGTGGACCTTACAGGTGATCTTGGTGTCGTGGTGTTCAGCTGAAGGAGTAAAGGTCAGAGTTGAGCTGTATCTCCTTGTCCCAGCAGTCAGACTCTCAGTCTGGAAATCAGTGATGCTTCCTGTAATGCGAGATTTCTTCCCTCCTGCTCCTCTCCACGTCCAGGAGAATTTAGGAGGAGATCCAGAGCAGAGACCAGGAGCAGTGCAGGTCAGTGTGGTTCGCTGTCCGTCTGTCAGCGAGGGGACGATCACTGAGGGTTTCTGAGTGAGACCTAATGGAATAAAGTGCTGCAGTTTTACTTTCTGCCCGCAGAGGTCAGCAAATGCCTAAAATGACTTCATGTTCCATTAAAGCTCTGAGAGCACTAAACACTGATGATTCATGTTCTGCATTAACATTCTTTGCTTGTTTGTTGTTGTTGTTTTTTGCTCCAGTTTTCCATACCTTTCACAGTGACAGTTGCTTTTGGAGAGAATAAATATCGAGCTGGTCCCAGACGGAGCTCATCATGAACTCTGAGCTGATACGATCCACTGTCCGACTCCCTGAGGTCATTTATTATGATGCTGCAGTTGTTGTTCCTCACATCAGGCTCCAGCAGAGACACTCTTCCTCGATATTCAGCCTGCAGATTATTGTTGTATGACTTTCCGGCGTGAAAAATTATGTCAGAATCACTGCAGGTAGCTGCCTCACATTTGTACCAAGCTATGGTTGAGAATATGAAGCCAGAATCAACGGTGAAAGAACAGGGAATCACAACACAGAGTCCAGCCTCTCCTGTTAGTTCTCCCACAGTGGGAGTGATGCAGATTCCGGTATCACAGCGTCGTATTTTATCAGCTGATGTGCCTGTTCGTACAACAGAGGAGATAAGACAACCTTCAGTTGTTGGCAATAACAACGGCATCTAATAAGTCATGACAATTACTGTTTCAGCATGACAATTTACAACACAACAAAATTTCAAGATTTATTTAAATTGGTTTAAATAGAACAAACTTTTTCCAGAGAAATAAGTCAATAGCTGCTGCTGGTTGTACTATTAATAAGCTGACGTTGCTTGCTTTAAACACTTCATCTTTCTACAAAAATAACATTACAGTACATCACCAAAAAAAGGATTCAAAAGAATATTTAACATTAAAAAAGCAATACTTTCATCATTTTTTAAAAATATGTTAGTCAACAATAATTCTTCATGATGTTGGTATTATGACACAGCTACGTACCCGTTTGAGCATCGGTGCCTCTCACAAAGAAGAGCACGACTGTCCAGATGAGCGCAAACATCCTTATTTGATGTGTGAAACACTCTGCAGGGAACATTTCACAATCAAAGTACAGTAAATGAAATCCACTTAACCAAATTGCTGTCTGCAGGTTGACAGTTCAAACACATAAAGACATTTTGCCGTCTTCAGATAGTCTGTAACTGCCAAAAAAAAAATAAATAAAAAGCTTGGCTGACACTTTACAGGGTGTAGTTTTGTGTTGTTCTTTTAATTTGTTCAGTAATTGGACATTTCTTAACTCCTAAATCTACAGTTACCTCTTTCTGTCTCGTTCTCCCGCGCTTGTCTCTCGAGGCGACACTTCTTCCCTCTTTGCGTTAGCTTTAAAGCAAACTTTCAGGAAGTCTGCTGACCATTATTGCTCTTCTACGACTTCCACTTTTTAACACAGTCGTGATCTCATTGTATTGCATGTGTCACACACAGCATTTGCTTGGAAATCTAAACCTTCAGCCTTACATCACAAAACAAGAGCCGTGGTTGTGTTATAGTGCTTTTCTGTGCTCGACTGCACCGTTTCATAAAAGACTGCAAACCTGTATATATCTGCAGTTGCGCAATGAAGAGAGGACCAAGACAAATAGTTTATTCTCGTTCTCAGTTTTACCTACGCAGTCTCTTATTGCGAAACCGCTGCGATCTTGTTTTTATAATGCGATGTGGCAGGATGCTGTTCACCAGTTATCACATTCTGCTATAGGTCCGACTGAGCAGCTTCATCTCACTACTGAACAATAACTGAAGAGGAAACGCGTCTCCGTGCTACTTTTTATATTGTTTTTGTGTCCAACCCCGTGGCTGTGGCACAAAATAGGTCTCCAGTAAAGACCCATCTCACTACAAACTCTTGTGCTGAATATAAATCACCTTCTTCTTGTGTCTCCAGTCCAGACAGAAAATAACTTTGGTTTCTTTTTGCTGTTTTATGCAACATCCTATGTCAAAATATTGTTTCCAGCAAAGTCAGAGTGGCAGTTAAGCTGTTGTAATTTGTCTTTATGTGGCAGCAGTTGTTGCTTTCTGTTCACGTTCTGAGCTGCTGGTTATGTTTTCCTTTTAATGAAGCTGCATCCGATGGTGAAACAAGATTGCATCGTGTGTAAAATTGCAGTTGCTTGCTATGCTAAACACCCACCCGGGATCTTTCTGCGTGGAGTTTACATGTTCTCCCCGTGCAGCGTGGGTTCTCTCCGGGTTCTCCGGCTTCCTCCCACAAGGTCCAAAAACATGTTGAGGTTAATTGGTGATTCTAAATTGTCCGTAGGTGTGAATGTGAGTGTGCTTGGTTGTCTGTCTCTAAGTGTAGCCCTGTGATAGACTGGTGACCTGTCCAGCCTCCAGAGACCCTAGTGAGGATTATGGATATGGATATGGATGGATGGATGGATGGATGGATGGATGGATGGATGGATGCTAAACACCAGCAACTGAGCTCACAAGCAAGCAGCTTGGTTAGGATTCAGAATTTTGTGTTTTGTCAACCCGTCCATCCACCCCGAGCCTCACACGGAGTTGTCTGGCTGAATAACTACAGTGCGTCACCTCACTCAGTTCTTGGCTCCTGTCCTGATTAATATGGCCAGTAGACTAAAGTCTGGCCGCCCCACACAACCACTAGCAAAGCCTGTCAGAGGTACTCAGTTCTGTGAGCTACATGCAGTCACTACTATCATTCTGGCAGAAGGCAAAATGTTTTTGAGGAACCATCCGTCATTCAACCACATGCAACCGAGTAATTCTGACCAACCAGAAAACGTTGTACCGACTAAACGATTTTCTATTATTGTCATTAAAAGGTATATAGATTTTTGCAGATTCTTAAAGCCTGTGGGGATGAAATATAGTTTAACAAACTGTGGTACAAACTGCTGAGCAATAAAGACTGACCCAGAACCTGAAACAAAGAAAGAAACGGCTGGATGGACATCGTGTGAAATGTAGCACAAGAACACTTTGGACATACGAATCTTACTTGTACTCATCTTGTGTAATTTGAATTGTAGTTATCTTGTGAGCTGCTTTTTTCAACAATTAAAAAACAAAACTTTAGCAACTGGTTTTCATCAATTCAGGAAAGCTCAGTGTAATGCAGAGGAGTTCTCGTATACTTTAACATGGAAGTCTTGTCTGTATAAAGCAAATGAGAAGAGTGAGTGACCCCCTAAAAACCACAATGTGGCGATTTAAATGAATGAATGGATAAATAAATAAGTGCTTTACTAATGTCAGCACATGTATTCACTACAAATGAATTAAAAAGCCTTCGTTTGAATGTGTAAACCTGCATAGACCTCCTTTCGTGTCGCCTTAATCAAAGAAGTACAACATCAGAAATACACACAGCTCCACGGCGGCCATGTTGCTTTTCAAAACAAAGAAAAGAGACAAGATGAGAAACACACATTCACGGTTTGCTGCGCATCAATAACCGACCGTTTCCATTTCGTGATGTTTTTTTTTTATTTTATTTATATTTGCACGGAACTGAAGACAGATGAATTTGCTTGAGGCGTCAAAGACTTGTTTAAAATAAAAGAGCAAGCAAACTACATCATTTGCAGGAAAAAACCTACTGACATTAAAGAACAATGCTAATTTGCAGAGAGATTGCAAAAAACCCTGATCTGAATTATTTTGTCAATCGTAGATGTAGAAAACCAAAAAACAAACAAACAAACAAACAAAAAAACAAACCCCAACTCAATAATGATAATTATGATCACCACAAAGTATTGGACATACAAATCTGCTTTACAACACACTGTGACAAAAGATTAGACATATTGGATATTTCTACTTTTTTCAAAATAAATTAAATAAAAAAATACGTTCAGGGACAGGAAGTGGTTACTGACTTTGTGCAGACGGGCAAGTTGAGCAAACTTCCTCCAGAACAATGTCTTAATAAACAAATTAATGAGAATAGCTGGTAGACAACGGCTTCGTTTACACGCGCAGACATTTTCTAAACTTGTTTCGGATTGGAATGTCTAAATAACACTGTGACAACCCAGCACCTAGCTTTACGTATTATGTACTAATGCACTGCTTAAATTTAAATAATCATAAAATAAATCTACAGTGTTTGATTCGAGCATTTTCAGCCAAATTTAAGTCGGCTCATTTGCCGTCACTCAGCTGCAGGTAAAACATAATCGCTGCACCCGACACGTCACCAGCACTGATGAGCATCTGATGAGCAGGACTTTCTCTAACCTCCACTGCACAGCAACATGGGTTTGGTCTGATGTCAGTGAAGGGATCCCACATTCTGCTACCCTGTCATCCTCCTTTTGCTTCGTCAGAGGCAACCTGAGGCTTCATCAGCACAGTTTATTCAAACTGGCAGACATCGTTTTGGGTTCAAGAGTTCAGTTCAGCAACAGATTAAACTGCAGTGCTCCTCATAGTGCCGTTTTGCTGGTTTAATATTGCAGTTCCCTCCTATAAAAACACTGCAGCGATACAGTTTACAGCGCTGGAGGCCTTTGCCGTATTTTGTACTCCTGCGAAACCGGTTGTGAAACCATTTAGAAAGCGAGACACGCTGCCGCCGTAACGAACTTAATCCGTCATTTTAAATGAGAGGCCACAGAATGGGCAGATTACTACACTTTAAATGTATAAGGCTTAATTCAGGATGCGTGCAGAGGTCGCTTCACGTCTCCAGGTACGTTTTATTTTTCTACTATAAACATCTGTGAATACAGTTAAACAGCATCTGTAAAGGAGAGGAAAATCCTTGGATGAATGTGATTTTAGAAAGTCAATTTTCAGGCGTTCATTTAGACAATAATTGCTCTTATTTAAAATGATGCTCGTCTGTTACGGCTGCAGTGAGTTGTTGGTACGTTTTTGACACAAACAGGTCTGGAAG
Source organism: Stegastes partitus (assembly GCF_000690725.1). Lineage (NCBI taxonomy): Eukaryota > Metazoa > Chordata > Actinopteri > Pomacentridae > Stegastes > Stegastes partitus. Next base: position 26,312 of record NW_007578031.1, read on the forward strand.
AAGTGGAGTGGTAACTTCCTCTGTAGGTGTATATCATCCATAACTCATGAACAGTACTGTTGTGTCATGTCCTCTGCAGTTCGAGGTTCGCTTGATAAAAAATCGGACAAAATAAGCTTCAAGCACGGAGACTACGAGGTGACGACTGGATGTGGAGTTGAACAGTAGACACACTGAGTGTCTGTGAGGCAGGATAGGTCTGACAAAAAGATGCTAGCGGTTGCATTGTGGGTAATCTGGGGTTCAGTGTTATTGGAGGTTAACCAATACCAGGAGCTAAACCCAGGACATCCTTGCTGCTACAGTTTTGCACAACCGTTTAATAGAAGTGTGATGCTAAGTTGAATTCTCATCAATGCGTGAATCGAACACAGCTTACTTTAAAATCAACCTCAGTGGATAACAACTTGCTGCATGTAAACGTTGCCTCTGATTTGACTAGTTAGAGGTCGGGGGTACTGTTTTACGAGCTGATATTAAGACAGTGTTCAGTCAGAGTGGCTGAGTGATGTGCGATGAGACCGCTTTTAATTTGCCACATCGGGGTTGTCGCCAACGTTCAGAACTTCAATGTGGCTAAAAGACTCACGCAGGGTGTTTCCTGTACATACCGGCATCCCTTTCCCTATCGATATACATCAAATTAATATATTACTGACACCATCATTATCAAGTTAGACTATTAGTGAGCTTTAATATTACATCACAGGCTCATCAAATGTCTTTGAATAGCACAACCAGCTGGCTAGTCAGCATCCCTTTTTTTTTTATTTGTCATTCAGACATCTGACGCATTCCTGTGAGAGTAAAGCATCGACCAACAGGCGAGGCGATGCTCGAACATCCCAAAGACCCCCCCCCCAGAGATCAGCGTCCGGCGATCTTTCAGCACAATTTGAACACACACACACACACATACATACATACACACACATTGTCTAAAAGAGATAACACTTCGGCCGCTCACGAGCAAGTATGTTGTGCTTTGGGTCTGTGTAATTCAGATGGGCTGGAACGTATGCGAAGAAACACATGCTGTAGGGAGAAGAAGTAGGAGATGACAGACATTTTGCATTGGCCACAGTGCAGGTAAATCCCACCACCCCCCCCAAAAAAAACCCAAAACAAATCTCAACACATTCTACACTCAAATGGAAAACTGCTGGAAAACAAAGTGTGACATTTAACAGACGGTGTGTGTGTGTCACTTAAAATTTACAAAACCTCTTCAATTATTATCAAAAGTGACGGTGGCTTTTTTTTTTTTTTTTTTTCAATTTATTACGAGAGGCTACTGAGTCACAGCACACATTAAATACAATTATGTGGAAAACAAGATGCCGAGACGCGATTCCATCTCTCGCCCTCGTCGGTTATCTTCTAAAGGATGTAATTAACCAAAAAAGAAAAAGAGAGGAAGAGGGGTTCGCTCTCAGTCGACAAACACACTCAAAAGATAAGAGAACGGAAAGCGCGGTTACTCCTTGCCCTGACGCTTCGACTGGCAGCAGACACAGTGACAGTTACGAGACAGATGGAGAGCGAAACGGTGAGACGAATGCGACACCCAGCAGTGACACACAGGAAGCAATAAAAACATGGTCGCCGGTTAACGCTGTAGAGACGGTGTACTGCAACAGAGGCTGGAAAGTGAAATAATTTGTTTAACATTGTCCAGTGGGTCTTGCTCGAACCCCGGAAAATACCAGTTTTTCCAAATGGCGGTGTAAGACGGGGCGTCCCATGGAGGAGGGGCAGCACAGGGGGGGGGAGTACTGGCGTAGAGTGGTACATTACATGAGACAAATCGGAAGGAATGAGAAACAAGGAGTCGTCGTATGCGGGGTGAAATCCAGGAGAGGAGAGGGGGGTTATAAGACAGTTTACGGGGCAGAGGATGTGTGAAATACGGGGCTGCCACTGCATCTCGCATAGCCGAGGGATCAGGGAAGGATCGCGATTCATTTGGCTTTGATTTCCGTGTAGTTGCTGCCGTCATCCCCCCTCCCTGAGGCCCCCTCCCTGGGCCTGGCCCCAATAAACTCCAGAGCAGCGTAATTCAGCTCTTGCCTCTCCAGTCCTGCCATAGAGCCCACAGGTTGATAATCCCCGTCTTCTCCCTGCAGACAGAAGGACGGTTCAGCGGCACAAAATCACTGGCAAGGCGCCGACGACACGTCAGGCGGCAGAAGAGCGCAAACAGACACCATCAAGAAAAAGATGTTAGTGGTTACTGGTCGACATACTGACAAGAAGACTGAGATGTTTCCTGTTAGTTTGGCAGTTGGTGTTAGCAATGAGGCAGCCATGCAGAAGGCAGTATTGGAAACAAACGGCAGTGTACAGAACACAGAAGCTGATATGCGAGGAGATGCATCTGTCACTGAGGCTTGTGTTTTTTAATGGGGATTTGTTTGGGAACCTTACCGTAGTCTCCTCTAGAATGGAGTTAAACTTTGAGCCCAACAGCTCTGTCTTAAGCTGTGCAAGAGTTAGGGGAGAGAAAAACAGACAGAAAAACGCAGAGAAGCGATGAAAGCAAGAGAAAAACAGTGTTTGGAAAGGTCATGGTTGGAGCTACTAGACTGCTGGTGGGAGAGATTCCTTCCATTGCCTCATTTCTGAGGTGAAAATGGGGTCTCAGCATTTATGACTTATTTTATTACACAGAAGTACAACCCCAAACAGTCTGAGAATGGTCATTCAACCCATCCTCCATCATATTCATAATCATTGACATCAGCATGTCTCACCACTTTCTTCCTCAGATTTTGTTTGTCCTTCTTGACTGCGCTGTAGTACAAAGCTGGGTTCTCCAGGACCACGTCCTGCCTAGGGTTGCCATTCTCTCTGGGGGACGGAGTCACATAATCAGACTCGGTCTCGACTGCCACTAACGCAGGGCAACACGCCAAGCCTGGGCATCCATTTTAAAACAACAAGCTCTGTCAGGTTATGCTGGAGGCCAACTGTGGCTGTGAGTGACGTGGTTATTTCATGGGTTTAGTCGCTGAGATCGCACCCACTTCAGGGGCGATCTGCCTGAGAAAGCTTGCAAATTTGGGGGTCCAAATATGCCTTGAGGCTAAAATAAAGCACCTTGGTTAAGAGGGCTACCTGGGTTGTATTTAGCGTAGCAGGTCAAGGATACAGAAGCAGTGTCAGAGAAGGGAATCGTGCCTGCAAAATATAAGGTTAGTCCAGCTCGCTAACCCACTCCACAAGGCAGCCAATGTGAACGTCCAAGGATTTCAACAGGGACTTCTCGTCGCAAATAAACTGAAATTGCACGGGAGAAATGATTCTCACGTCCACATCAATCCCACATTCACTCGTATACAATGTGCATCAGTGTGTTTTAGAATGGATGACTAGGCTTAAGTGTTTCCTTGGATTTCAGAAAATGCTTAGTGAGGAAAACGTCTACTTCTGCCTCGCATTGCCGTCTCCATTAGTTTGTCGTTCATACTCACTTCTTGTTGTTGTGGCCGACGTATCTCACTGCTGCGATGATGAAGGCTATGACCGCCACCCCTCCAATGGTGCCGACTATGACTGCCATCATGTATTTTTCTGAAAACAAATGTGATGACAGTTAAACACGAGGGCCTAAACCTGCCGTGCAGAACTGCCGTCTCCCCCTCCTGGCGGTGAGAGTAATTACACAAACACTGTTGGCTTTCCTCGATCACTTCCTTTTATAGACTGTAATCCTTCCTCTGAACACTGAGTTTCTCTTTTATCTGGAGCATCAGAAACATAATCGTTTTTTTCCGCTAAACTCCTACTTGCAGTAGCCTACTCCATCTCTGTCGCTATGGTTACCCCCCATCTTTAGCTCTGGCAAACCAATCATTGCTGGCTGACATAAAAGGCATCACTACCGGCATGCCAACGCAAATTCAAAACTCCCAGAGAGATTTAAACGGCATGATTTGGCTCAACAAACATCGTCTGATTTTGTTTAATGTGGGATTAAATGTGACATTTAAATGCAAAAGTCCTGCACTCTGGGTTTAGTTATTGTTCAACAACATATAAAAATCTTGCTAACATTAAGGCTTTCTGTTTGTGTGTCTAATTACAGACACAGTGGATCCAGTAAAGAGAAGTGACATGAGTAAAAGAAGGGGAAGTAAACTTCGGGGCCATGTCGTATTCCAGCGTTGCATCAAGCACTTTCCTGGAAATGACAGAATTTAAAGGCTCACATTGTGTTTAAGGTTTGTGAGGTTTCAGCTCCGTTACACAAGAGAAAATAGTTTGCACAAGGCAACGTGCAAAAAAGTGACGCATAATCCTGACGAGGAGGCTGCAGAGTGCCGACGGAGGGCAGCCTGAAAAGTCACTATTTGACTTTTCAAACCTGTTCTCTCAATTTGACTTTATTCAACTCCTAATGGGCCAAAACGTTGACTTGCTCGAGGTGTTAGAGGTCCATAAAAATGAAACTTTTCCACGATTCTTCTCTAAAACAAAAGCTGTCACTGCTTAATGTTTTGCTTCCTGTAAGCATCAGAGTCCACTTGGTGCAAAAGGCCGCCGTGTTCAGGAATCAGTGAAGCTTTGGTGGCAAAGGTAGAAAAAAATCAGGGAAGTGCAACGTCAAACTTGTACCTTTGTTACGACAGACACGTTTGGTAATTCCCCTCTATTGTGTCCTGTGTAATTTCCTAAAACAGCTGGCTGTTTAGCAAGCCGTGCCCAAAACGGAAGAAAACAGCGCATTTGTTTGGGTCTGTTTTCTGCCGCAGATCAATACGCATTTAATCTGTGGCAGCAGGACAATTAACTACAAGTGCCTGAGTTCATTGTAATAAAAGGACAACAAGAGTTTTAAATAGCTTTTCAATACAGCGCTATGGCACAGAGCAATAATCTATACCGGGCTCTGGCTACGCATACAACGCAGAACAATGTGGAACGTCACCAGACTTTAATGTCACGATTTCAAAAAGAAAAGGATGCTGGTGAAGAGACAGAAAGAGGGGAATTCAAACACAGCTTCATCACGTCACTTCTACTCACTCTCCTGCTGTAGCTCCAGCAGCACGCTCTCTCTTCCGTACATGTTGTAGATGCTGCAGTGGACGTTGACAGCAGGGCCGCCGTTGTCCACCCGCTCGCCTTTCTCTCGCAGCTTGATCATGCCCGTGGACGTGTGCCCGTCCGTGTGCGTGTAGAAGTTGTACCGGCCGTCGGTTTCGTTGATGGTGATGTTCAGGTCGGGCAGGTAGAACTCGATGGTGGGCTCGGGGTTTCCCGTGGCCATGCAGACGCACTGGACGCCCTCCCTCACCACTGTGCACTTGGACTCCTCCAGGAGGACCGGGGCGTCTGTTGAAGGAGGCAGTGAAGTAATGTGAAACTTAATGGGTTGTATTTTGATCTAGACGAGTTTAAAGCACATCAGGTAGCTGGTGAGAAATAATATGTACGAAATCATCTCAGTCAAAGTACTTATTTAATGGAAATAAGATGTTTTCAGACGTTCTACAAAGTGCAGTAGAGATGTTCACTGCAGATTCTCCTATATATAATACTGTCATGCTTTATCCTTTTTGTTTTACTCTTCTGTAGGGTATAATGCGTGACAGTGAAGCACTCACACTCGACGGTGATGTTGAGGGAGCTGCTGGCTCGTCCGTGCTCATTCTCGGCCAGGCAGCGGTACTGCCCGTCTCCCTGCGGCGTGATTTCCATGATCTCCAGCACAGAGAGCTCGTCGGCGGTGATGGTGCCCACCAGCTCCCCGTCCTTCAGCCAGGTGAGAGTCGGCGCCGGGCTGCCCTGGGTGCTGCAGTGCAGGGCCAGCGAGGTGCCCTCCAGGACCGTCATAGAATTGTTAACGGTGGGCTCTCGGGGAGGGTCTGCGGCAAGAAGCGAGGAAATTTGAGTTTGTTTTTATGCAGATTGAGAATATGTCTCGTGTTATTCTCACACACGTTAACTTGTTAGTTGATACGCCAAACAAAAAAGTGAACTATCCAGATGGGGTCATGCTGCTGGTCACCTAATGAATATATATATTCACTTCCTTTTAGCTTTGTTTTTGGTCTCCACCAACCACTGCTGGAGCAACACGGATGCTATTTTTTTACTCTGTTCACTTGGTAGCTGCAAATGTCTCTACTTTGCTGATTGGCACTGAGAAACTGCAGTAAACTGGGTTTTTAGAGCAACTTTACCGGAAACAGCCAACTTTAAAACTGATCCTATGAACAGTGAAGCAGAATAGTACAGATTTGGGCTGCACAAAAAATCCCAGAATGAGCTGAAACTCAGCATAAAGCTCTGTAAAGGTGAGAGGAAACGCAGATTTTGGTGATAATTCTCTATAGATTCACTACTACAAGCCACCCTGGTGTTATTTCAATAAATCTAAACCCATCTATTATGGATATTTTTAAAAAATGTACTTCTTTTACATTTTTATATATTTCTTAAATCATACAATTATAGATTATTGCTGCTTTCCTACAGAGCAGTTATCAAAATCAGGTCAAAACAAACTAATTATGGTCTCTGTCTCAGTGTTGAACAGAAGTGCATTTTAATAACAGACTTTATGTCGTGCTTTGTCGTGCATCGAGTCCACTGAAAGATGTGCACTTGACTTTGAGTATTCCAAGGTCCCAGTCTTGTGTAATTTGTTGGTACAAAACAAAAATTTGGATTCAGTACGTCCATATAGCTCAGCACATTTCTTTCTTGTCTCTGTGTATTTTTAAATCTCCATGTTTTCCCCCCATTTTTATTGATTTATTACTGATTAAATTTGCTGAGTCATTGTTCTGTGAATCCACACAGACAACAGCTGCTGCCAAGAGTCAAGCTGTAAACATTTTAAAAACACAATGCAAGCCTATGGGAGATGAGAGTGACATCTTCAGTGAAATTACTCCTTTCATTGGTTCTGACTGGCAAATTCAAGCTAATTGTGCATCCAAACTCATTTTAAATCTTCAGTGTGAACCTGCCTATGTGTGCTGGGACTGAACTTACACTTGACCGCCAGGTAAAGCGACGTGTTCATGACGCCGTAGCCGTTGTTCCCGACACAGGTGTAGATTCCCTCATTGGCAGGCGTCACGTCATCCAGGGAGAGGGAGACGTTGGATGCCGTGTCCCACAGCAGCTCCTGGTCTCCGAACATCCAGGAGATCCTGGACGGAGGGTTGCTGTCCACCTCGCAGTGCAGCGTCACAGAGCTGCCCTCCATCACCTCCGAGGAGACGTTCACCCACACCGAGCGCGGAGCATCTGCCGGGAAAAGAAAGGCAGACTTTGTTTTTAAAATTTGCAAACATTCAGGAGCATGAATGCCAAACTTAATCTTTGCAACTCCTTTCTGTCCAACTAAAAATGAAGCATGCAGATGATGCCGCTGCTAGAACTAAACAGTTTGTTTCTCCAGCCGTGCTAGCGACATGGATCTAATGAGACACTGTTAGGCTGCAGGATAGTTTATCCACCTCTTTGGTCGAGATGGAAATGTTTCAACACATCTTATAGATTCTCATCAGATTCATCCCAGACATTTGTTTCTTCCTCGTGCACTGAAAAAACGTCGCTGATCCCTTTGAGCGAAATTATCCCGATCAAATCAGCTGCACTATTTGTTTAGGGTAATTAGCAAATATTATCCTAAACCCTTCTGAGGAACTTAAACATTGGTGTCAGAATCCAGTTTTCAGGAATAGATTCTGGTGGAAATCGGGATGATCGGGTTGTTTTTCTTTACAGAACCTGACCCCCAACCTAATCCCAAACAGTTCTCTCTCTATTCAAACACTATGATGATGTGTCTGGGCCACCTCTGAGTCGCTTAAGAAAGAAATCTGCTTAGAAATTCAGTATAACTAATGCAGGGTTTCTATCACGTCAGGCAGAACTTTCCCATTGAGACTACAGAGGCTGAAAAGCATCACTGACTACTGATTGGTTTCCACAGTATGAGCTTTTTCTTAAATTTAAATTTGACTTACACTTTATGTCTAGAGAGATGAGCCTCTCGTAGACCAGTGTGGTGTTGGGGTAGTAGACCCTGCAGCCCAGCAGCTGCCCGTTGTGCATGGGCCTGGGTGTGAAGGTGAGGGTGTTGGAGAGGACTGCGGTGTTGCTCTCCTCCAGGTAGTCAGAGCTGAACTCCGGGTCGGGCAGGTAGTCCGTGTACATCCACTGGATCTCCGGAGTCATGTCCGGGCAGTTATCGGGAGCGTAGCATGTTAGCTCCAGGCTCTCGTCACTGACAATCTCCTCTGGGACGTCGATGTTGGGCTGATCTGGAGAACAAAACCGGCACAGATCTTTTGGTTATTACACTGAATTGGCCTTTTTGCAATCAACTAAGAACCAACCTTCTCATGATTCCCTCACCTAGAACTTTGAGCTCAGCATAATCTGGGTAGGTGTACATATTGGCTCCTCCGAGGTCTGCGCGAAAGTAGTATCTCCCTGAGTGCTCTGTGCCGATGTTGTTGATGAGCAGAGTGCAGTTCCTCTGGTGCAGGTCGCCCAGCAGTTTGGTGCGGCCCTTGTAGCTCTCGTGCACGACGTCCGTACGCGATTTGAAGACGACGGGTGGGAAGAGCTGAGGGTAGGGCTGGCCGAAATACCAGATGCCATGGATGCCGCGGTACGGCCTGATGCCGGACGGATACATGAAGGTGCACGGGATGACCACGCAGGAGTTCGTCATGGCCGAGATATCGCGGGGGACCCAGACGTTCCACTGGCAACTGGCATCTGGGAGAAGACAGAGGGAAATGTGACGACTATCCTCTCCAACAACGCATGATGGGAAGAGTATGTCTACCAGGTGAAGAAATGTATTACCATTAATGATCAACAGCAGTGGTAAGAGCAGCTCCAAACACCACATGGTCTCTGCTCAATGCTGGACCATAGACCTCTGAAACACACAACACATTCATCATCATAAGAAAAAAAAAAACCAAAAACCCACAAATGCTGCATGACTCAGACGTAGCACCAAACTCTAAGAATCACACAAATATAAAATCGTTTTGACATTTACCAGCTTAGTTCGGTGGTGTTTCTGAATGGCTCGGTGCCTTTTCACTAAAAACAACTTTTGAAAGAAAAACTAAGCAGTTTTGACCATTACAGCTTGTATTTTATTTATTTATTTACTCTAAAATCATCCCAGAATCTCAGAAGTTTTCACAGCCCGCAGAATAAAATCTAGTCTTTGAACTGAATCACCGCCTTAGGTGACGTTCACTTCACACGGCGACGGGGGGAAGTCGTATTCACAGTTCCTCTCCTTAATTAGACATTTCTTGAAATGTCAACAAGCAATATTCCAGTTTTATATTTCATCACAAACATCCCTGTATCCATATTCATCATCCCATGCACTCGACTGTACAGGGATGTCTCCATATACAGGTAAGGAAATACACATATAACAGTACTGAAAATAATCCAGTTCCACTAACTCTGTGGTTGACATACGAGCACAGACTCTCGCTCCACCTCCCGACACTCAGTTTAGCATATTTGCCAAAGATGAACTCAACTTATAACACCATTACTGTAAATTCTCTGAAAGCATGAGAGCCCCAGATTGAACCTAAACTGATTAAGAAATGTCTGAGTCGAAAACACATTCATGACATAAGTTAAAAACATCTTCGAAACACAATCTGTTCTCTCTGAAAAAAACAACAGGAGACACATTATGTTAAGCCTGCCTTTGATTGTTTAAATCTTTTCTCTCTTGTAATAATTAGCAGAACTGTACTGTATAGATAGATAGATTGGATTAGATATAGCTTTATCGATCCCCTTGGTTGGGTACCTCAGGGAAATCGTTGGCACTGAACACTGAAATTCAAAAAGAACAAGATCAGAGGTTCCTCCTTGTTATATTGTAGATGGTAAAGAAATTCAAGCATCCTATGGATTGTCTGTCTGCATGTACTGCAAGAAATTAGAGATATTTAAACTAATTAATGGTTAAGTTTTAGATATTTATCCATATTGCACTGGTTGCAAAGTCAAAATTAACTATACTTTTCTTTTAAAGCAATCAAAACAATTACTCATGGTTTGGTGCACACGCTGGCTTCTTTGCAAAGTTTCTCAAAAATGCATTTTTACCATTTTTTTGTGGTGGTTTTACCTTGAAATGCTGATGGTGAGAAACAGACAGAAAGCCTCTGCAGGACAGCTTGTGGGCAGCTCCACGAGAGGGTGTTCACTCACACCCGGACAGCTCGACAGCCTTCTTCTCTGTGAAGAAACAAACAAACAATCAGAAAGTAGTGACATCAGCACCATCAGGCCATGGCGTCACTCGTAGTAAGTCACACAAACGCAGCGTCAGTCAGCACCTGTTTGTCACTCGCCATACGTAAGCCCGTCCCGATGAATGAGTCTCAGTGTTGGCCGAGCTCTGACACGAAGCCAAACTCCAGTCACCACACATCATGTCATCAGTGGATTACTGTTAATATCACTGCTGTCCTAGAAATAAACCAGGAGGCGCTGCTAACTGGATTTGCTGATAAATGTCACCGCTTGTCGAGAACAAACCGAGCAAAATGGTACGATAAAGGCACACGAAGCACTGAGCATCGCCGCAGCAACAAGCCTTTTGTGTTGTTTATCTGGATTATTATACCTCAAATTTAAATTCTGAAGCCCATTTAGATTCTAGTCCCATCCACTCAGCTCTTCTCTCAATTACTATCAGTTACTGCAGTCACCACAAGAATCAACAATATCTTCCTCTTATATTAAGTTAGTCACACAAATGAGTCATATAAGGAATTCTCATTCTGCGGGTATTTATTCCATCAACGTATGGATGAGACGGTGAGGCTGATTTCTGCTCTTGAGTCTTAAAATCAAATTTCTGAAACTCTCCTCCGAACATCTGTCCAGAGCTGTGTTCCTCTGCTTTGTTCGTTGGCTATTCTCGTGTAAGTGGACTGAAAATTCAAATTAAGAGCAAATAAAACTATTTGTAATGATGACACGTAAAGTAAATGACCTCCTCATATGGCGACTATAGTATTCTGTGCTTTTAATAAAGAGTAGTTAAGGGGTATTAGGGCTTTTATTTGGCATTTTGTTTTTATTTTTTGACAGAAAAGCAGGTGGGGGACTGACATGCAATAAAGATCTGAAGCAGGCAGCATCTCAAGCTCATGTGGTCACCCTGTATTAGCTAAATTCTGTTTGTTTGGTTCTTTTTACACTTTTATGCTACAGCATCCAAACCGTATACGTCTGTATACTTTCAGCAGACGGGATGTTTCATAAATGTGTAGTTTTCAAATCACTGCACTGTCGTCTGGAATTCACCGATTCACACAGAAAATATATCAGATTTTTGTACCCGTTATTTTCCATTTCCAAAGTTTACTTCTCTTTACCGTTTCGACATGCTGACTTGAACACGCTGCTTGTCTCGCTCTCAAAGAAATCTACAACTGAACCACAAATAAAACGCAGACCATCACGCCGACTGTTACAGCAGATATAGAACTAACGCACGCAGAAGAAGAAGAAGAAGAAGAAGAAGAAGAAGAAGAAGAAGAAGAAAGAGGATTTCAGTTTCATGCCGCAGCAGCCGGCGTGTGCAGATGGTGGGCCTGAGAGTGGATTGCGCTTTAGAGCTTCGTGATTAACACATCCCAACATCCCCCCGGAGAATCCACGACCAATATTAGCCTTGTTGATAGAGAGAAACGAAAAAAATTCTGTTGGTTCGACATCGCAGGAGGCCGCGGACGTGTCAAGCCGCTCGTCTTCGCCGTCGAAGCCGCCAGACAATCGCGAATCCATCTGAACATGTAAACAGGTTCGCTCGGCTAAGTGGGCGTCTCGCATTATTCAATTTGCTCCTCGTCCGCAAACCCGCGATGACTGAATGTCTCGGCCGCTCGGGAGCAGCGGAATCCAGTTGCGAACGCCGTCGTCGCCTTTTAATGTTGATGTGACGGACTTGTTGGCAATCATCTCCGCAGCCAGCAGATAGATACGGAGCAGCATTATCATTCATTTGAAGCTGGTTTCTGGCCACCTGGTGAACGTAAGCCCGGCATCCGCTCTCTTCTAGCTCCGTGCTTTTCTTTCTACCAACTCCTGAGGGAAATAACTCTTCAGTTCCTAAATGCTCCACTATCCACAATGTTCACCAGCTGGATGCAAAATGTGTCTGTCTGCTGTTTGATGCTGAGCGAGTGCTGCGCGATGGGTTTTTTTGTTGTTGAGAGAAGCTGCCTGCTGCAATGGAAAACAATGCCACAGTGAAAGTGAACCAAGAGCAAAAGTAGAGGATTTTTTTTTTTACTTTAAACAACCCCTTTCACTGTTTTTTCGAGCTGCTTTCGAGGGGTTACACTTCGAGGCCCGTCACGGCACACTGCTGGCTGTGACAGTTCCAACTTTTCTCCAATGTTGCGTCAAGCTCAACCATCTGCACTGCAACAAAAGGCCAAGAGCCAGGCGAGTGTGTCAAGGGAGAGAGGCCATGCATCAGCAGCAGCAGCAGCAGCAGCAGCAGGAGAGAATAGAGCCGAGCAGCCAGGCAGGGCCACTGACACCACCACCGACTCCAGCAACAACGGGCCCCATTGATGGTGCAGACAAATGGCTGGCACAGAGCACACTGCATACGTGTGCACGCTTACACACACACACACACACACGCGACACACACACACACAGAAAACACTTGCCTCATACCAGCCTCAGCACCAGGCTCCTGCTGCCTCTCAGTCCTGACTTCTTCTTCTTCTTCTTGTGCTCCTTCCCCGTTGTTTTTCTCTCCCTCAGCCGCTCGTCTTGCTCCGAATCCTAGATGCCAGACTCTGTGGGAAAAAGGACAGAACAGGGAGATAAAAAGAGATGTTAGAAGCAGACAAGGGGAAGGGGAAGAGAGGAGTCTGTGTGAGCTCTGGTTTACATGTGTCGTGGGCAGATCTGAATATGCGTTCAGGCATTTGTAGAGCTGCTCTTTGGCCCACTCGGCATTCCTTTCCTCTGTGCCACCATTTCCCTGAGCTGTCCCATGTTGTCTTTCATGCATCGAACTCCCGAGCCCGGATCATGCTTCCACCTCGCAGGGCGAAGCAAAGCATGTTGACATTAGCTGAACCTCTTCATGCTGCTCGGTACCCGAGACGCAAGGGCAGGAGCTGTGTGGGGAAGGGAGGATGACTCACTACCACTTCAAGTAAGGCTGCTTTGGAGCAACATATGACGAGTAGGAGGAACTTAGAACTTGCGAGATGAATATGGTTATGTAAATTACAGATTTACATTAGTTGGATACAGATTTTTGAACCGTAGAGCTCATTTGTTTGAAATCGCGACCCCAAAAAGCGTATAAATCACACAATTCAACCGGAGGAAGTGTTCGAATCTGAAGCCACGTCTGGATGTAATTCCAGAAATGAAAAAAAAAAAAAGGCTCCAGGGCATGATAATTGATCTTTCTAGCCGTATGCAGATCTAATATTTCCACTGGTGAGGAATGTTTGTAGGTGGGGAGAGAACAAGCATGGATCCAACTCAGCGGTCCACCTAGTTTACATATAAATACAACAGAGGCAAGTTGTCTCTTCAGTGAGGAAGTTTTTTCCCACTCTCATTGTTACATGTAGAGTGAGTCAGTGTGTCCAAAAGCCATTAGGCCACCAGCCAAGTGATGGCACCGGCCGAGCTGTGGATAACCTCAAGGGAATCCCTCCATAAACAGTCTGGAGACGAGCTGAAGGAGAGAATGTTGCATTGATGCTCCGGAGCCGTGTACAAATGAATACGTAGCGTGCCATAACCCCCCCTACACGCACATGCACTGTGAGGAATGCCAACACACTCCTCAGTGTGGGGAGTGCAGCTATGTGAAATTCCTCGGCACCCCCTCTGCGCCGCTCGTAAACGAAGCTTACGCCTTTGTCCGGCTGGGACTGTGGTCATTGTCCATACAGTACATGTGCATTACATGTGTGAGAGCAGATCCATATAACATGTTTGCTTCTTTGGTAGTGGAGAGAACTTAACACGAGTCTGGTTTAAAAGTCAAACATACGAGAAAAAAAAAACACAATACATGTAATGAAACAGCACACGGGCGCACGTTCATCTCATCTTTTCGTCGCCTCGTGCAAAAGATCCTTCCCTAATATCTGAGGCAATCAAACTCCAGCGTAATCACTTATTCCACATCACACTTCAGGGATACAGATGCTAGCAGAACAATCAGCGCTGCTAATTCAGGCCACAACACCTTTTATGAGTCATTTTACATTATTGAAATTGCTCACACAAACCAAAAAGGCTCACACAAACAAACAGCTGTGCCAAGAAGAACATTTTCATTGTGAATATCGTCTGCGGCTCGTGTATAAGAGCATCACCGAGGCTCTTGGATGGAGAAGGGGAGTTGGGGGAGTTGGGGGGGTTAGATAAAAGAATGGGAACCTTGTATGCAGAACACTGCCCATTGTGCGAGGGAGAAACTGGAGGAATTTTTTTTCCGGAACAGGCCCGCTCACAGCTTGCGCTTTGCTGCTTGCCTGTGACGCGCGTTGATCCACCACAAGCTAAGGCTCCCACTAAAATACTCAGAGGAGCAGATGGTCTTAAAACATGACTGCTCCCCCTCCCACACATGGCGCGCTGAGCTGTGATGAGCCCAGCGCACCACACACACACACACACACACACACACACACACACACACTCATAGATACAAGATACAAACATAAACATGCAGATATGCCAACATCCAGTCACACAGTCTGTCCAAGGTACTGCAGAGAGTGTTGGCATAAATAAAAGTCTGGACATTGAAAAAAAAAAAAACCTAAACCAAAAACCTGTTTCTTACATCTAACGCTCTGATGTGTAATTTTCCGGCCTATAATGTAATGCATGTATAATATATTTGGTGATCTTCGCAAACCCTATGCATTTTTTTTACTCTTGCCACTGTTACGCGACGGTTTCATCCGCAGCCTCTAAGGCGAACTTAGACTGGAGGTGTTATTTTTCATATCAGAAAGGTGAGAAACCACAAAAAGTTGACTTCCGTGTTGTTCTTGCACGGTTCTCGGGGCATTAAAAACCCCACATATGTGTTGAGTGTTTCGATTTGAACCATTTATGTGACACGTTTGGTTTGAATAAGTCCAACAGATATGGATCCAATTATTAAAAACAAGCATCAGTTGTTGTTTTTTTTAAAAAAAACTAAAAGCATGAAATTAAAGTGAGCTCGAGTAGGCAAATCCTCCAACATAACAAGAAACCAGGAGCACCAGGAGCTTATGTTTTTCGTCGCTACCTGGCAAACCCAGCCACTCTGGCAATCCCCATCCCAGTGGGCAGATGGTGAGCCACAGGCCTTCTCCCTCGTAAGAGAGCGCTCTCTTCCGCTCCGAACAAAAGGGGGCGACAAACAGAGCCGTCACCTGTTCAACCGCACAGAAAAATAAATTGTGGGCCCCCCCCTGTACCGTCCCCAAACCCCACAGCTTCCTAAAACTCTCCACTTGACTTAATGTTCCAGACAGGGAACGCGAGCACAAACCACCACGGATCTGGATGTGGTGAAATCTGGAAGGATGACAAATCTTTTGTGCTGAAAAACTGCTCCGATGGGAGGCGTTGTCATTCTCCGAGGATGATTCATCGGCTGTAATGTATCGTAGTTAAAAGCTTGCTCTCCGTGCTGCAGATCTTTTTTTTTTATCAAAGGGCTAATCAGACAGAGAGACTTGCAGCGTATGTCCATGAATTCTCATGGGGTAGTTATAAGTAAAGGTCAGAACGAGATTAGAGCTTTTTGGCTCTGTGATCGCGAAATTCAATAATTGGGGCGATAATTAAAAATGCAAATTATACCGTTCCCCACTGCTCCACCGCCACTCAGACTTTTATGAAAAATACACTGCAATAAACTTTCCACTTTTCTCTCCCCCCTCCCAACAAAAAAAGAAAATAAAACAGGCAATTGCAGATGCGAAGAATCACTCTGGCTTTTGACAGTGTCATTAAAGAAAACATATCTTTCCCTTGACTGAAGATGCAAACCGCTGTTAAATCACTTGTAAAACTGTTTTGCTTGGCTATGTAATCAGAGGCTCTTCTACCTGGCATCACATGTCTGTTTAGATGTGGTAATACGCTCTGGCAATTACAGGAACGGCTCAGCGCTGATGGCACAGGCACTGAAATCTGTCCAGTAATAATTGGCTGGGCTTTTAGCAGCCCCCGGTAACATCGAACAACACACACACACACACACGCACACACACACACTCTCTCACTCGTGTACACATCATCACAAACACGTTCCCTCATGCAGGCGTTCACTACAGCACACGCACTCGCACACACTTATTCATTACCTAACTCGGTCTAACTTGTGACTCATCCAGACTCTCAGTCTCACTCACTCGTCACATCATCTATGATCGCACACACACGCCGACCCTCACTGGAGGTGTTTGACCTCAAAAGCACAGAAAACAAATTTAGATTGATGGGTAAGAAGATTGTAGATGTCCTCTCCTGTCTGTATCCTCTTGCTTCTTTCTTGCTGACAAAAAGAAAAACATTTCAAAATAAAACTTTAAAAAAAAATAGCAAATCAGAAAAACAAAAAAAAGGAAAAGCTGCTGCCCCTCACCTGTGTAGGTGACTGCGGCCGACCTCCAAACGTTCAGCGGCTCCTGTACGAGCGATGCCAGCAGCCTTCCCTCTGACACTCCAGCAAGACCTCTCGCCACTCTCTGTACCAAGCCCCAACAGTGGGGGAATAAACTGCCCTCCCCGCCGCCGCCGCCACCACCATCATCATCACCCCTCCCATATGAAAATCAGCGCCTCAGTGTAGCAGCATTGTTCTGAAACTTCGCCCCGAGGCTGAGCCATTCATAAATACGCACGGGGCCACAAAGGGCCACACTGTTCCCCCCCCATCGCCCCGACAAATATGGGTGAGGCTTTGAGGCCTTTCTATCCATCATGACCAACTGCTTTACGCTGGATGGAACTGAACATATTTGATGGTTTTTGGACTGATGGAGTGTGCGCATCCACGTTTTTTTTTTTGGTTTTGTTTTTTGAGGTCAGCGCAACAGAAGGCAGGAAGTGAGTTTGGGAGGCGGCGATGAAGACGATGAGGAGGTGCAGGAACAATACGAGTGGAAGAAGGAGCAGGGGCGCCGCGACATGAATGTCATTTAGTCATTAATTTGTGAAATAAATCAATCGAAGCCAGAGATGTTGGAAAAAGTAAAGAAGGGTGTTTTTACCCCAGCGTTCACACATCTGGTTTTCAGAGAATAATGGAGTGGGAAGCGTTTTCAGATGCCGCTGGTTTCCAACTGTTTTACTGAAAATCAACATTCTTTGCTAGAAAATGAAAAAAAAAATAAGCCACAGTGTCTGCTTTTGCTATCATCAGAGTATTTCCACGAGGTTTGGCTGCGTTACATCACACAAACCCAACGGTGGAAGCTGAACTTGGCCGGATTAGCCTCTGTGCAAGTTGGTTTTGTGTTAGTAAGGGAGTGGGTGACATTTCTAATATGACTCGTCATGAGCAGAGTCCAGCGTCACACTACAATACAGCAACACTCTAGACTCACTTAGGCTTCATAAACAGACAGAATAGGTTTTATGGGACGGATGGTAGAGATGGGAAAGATTCAAAAGATCTTCAGACGACTCAAGACAGTTGTATGATGGCAGAGTTTGTTGTGTCAGGATTGCTGTCCTACTAGTAAAACACTCACATGTGGACTTATGGCTGATCGGAGGCATACATGTTTGTTTGTTTTTAGGCCAATTTTGCAATATTCTGTTATGCCAGATGCAAGGAATTTGTCCAAAAAAAAAGACGTTCCCTTTTCTGATTCCAAAATAAACACTGACTGCATTTAAAAGTTGGGAACTCAACATCTGTAGTGTAACATCAGAGCTAACGTTACAGCGTTTGTTTTCAGCAAGTTGAAGCATTTTATAAATGTAGGATTTTCTTATCATGAGTGAGGAACTTAAACCAGAGTTGGTTAAGAATTAAACACGATCTCTGCATGCATCTTAATGACAGCGTCGCCCTTCGACTAATCCGTCGGGCTTTTCTGCATCGTGGACGTAAAGCTTGGGCTGGCCAAGAAGAGTTCTGCCTCTGTGGCCGAAGACACGACAGACTCCTCCTTGACATTCGTTTAAATGGGTCACGCAGTGAACTGAGGTCACTCTGAAGCTGCTTTTTAAAGTCATTGATTTTGTTTTCTTTCTGTACAATCGGTTTAAAAAAAAAAGTTCTTCTTTGCAACTTTTCGACCCTCCTCCCACTCAGGAAGCAGCAGTCATCCAAAGCTAACTACGATCCTGCCATTTTTCTGCTGCTTATATTTGCCTAAAGCCCATTTAATAGCTCCCTAAACAACCTCACCTCATTTTTGTGTTTGTTTTAGGTCAGTTGGACATCAAATTCAGACACACACCTACACACCTGCCAACCTCTCCCTCCTGCTACTCCTACTACTGACGAAGACACTTTCTTAAGCCTATGTGGCATTTGGTGTGTTCGCGCAGTTGCATGATGCTGTGACCGTGTCATGAAACCCCAAGACTTGCTAACAAACCCCCTCCCTCCTCCCCGACACAGTGGCCATTGTCTCCGGAGGCCTTCTGGGACAGAGCAGCTCAGCTCGAGCCTGACACCGCACAACACTGGGAAGTCGATGTGCACAGATAATTGTCTTTTAATCACAACAATCCCTTTTTCTCTGCCCTCGCTCGTTTGTCTCTGTCTCTTGTTCGACCTTTCTCCCTTGGTTGTGGCTTTTTAGCAAAGTTGAGTTGAAATGGTGGGTCCCATGCAAGAGGGGTCCAAACTGCTGATACGAAACTTTAAAAACACACACACACAACTATGGGTGGACAGCTCAACCTCATCATAAAGTTACTGAATAGTTCCCCTGCTTGAATTATGTCTAGAAGCTTCATGTGCCGGTGAAGATAACGACAGTCCCCTCTCAGCGACAAAGCAGATTGTGAAATTTGTCGTTAATGCAGCGACAGTCCAGGTGTGTAGAGGTGAGAAAACAAGATCTGTTTCTTCTTCTTTACACAATTTTCAACACATTTTGCGAGAACAAACAACTCCAGGAATGGATCTGAGACGAAACACTAAAAGCGTGGCAGCTCAGCTTCACCTTAAAAAAATCATTGTGTCTCTCATCTAAAGAATGGCTGCCCTCCTTTAACTTTGGCCGTTAAGAACAGCTAGAAGCCCTTTTGTCCTTCTGACAGGTGACTTTTGCAGGCCTCTCCCATGCAGATAGCCGATGGTGCAAACCAATTATAAATTAATTTGCGAGCTCTGCCGTCCTCTTCCACGGTCATGCATGGCTCACAAAGTACTGGGTTTCTTCGGATGAGTAAAAAGAGTCAAAATTAGCACAAGAGAAATTGATCTTATGTGGTATGTTGCAGCTCGCTAACACAATCCCCCCCCCCGCCCCACAGTTTTATTCGCGTCAACCATAACCACAGTCTGGTGCTTTTTCACCAGATGAGAAAATGACCCACTCAAGCCAATATGCTCTGGATAATCCATGACACATCCACACAGGTTTCCAAGGCTGCGTGGGCGTGTATACGCACCAGGCTTGACTGACACTTCCCTCATTCTAATGTTAGCTTTCCTGGATCTGGGGCAAATGACACCTTTATCATACTTATTAGCACACAAACTCCTGTCCACCTCCAGCCTGAGCAGAGGAGCAACCAGCCGGAATAATCTGAAACACCTCGGTTCTCGGTCAGACAGCGTTACTATCAAACATTCAAATCGAAAAGCAAAAACACGCCCGGATCCGTGTGGCGCCGACGCACGGACACATGCCTTTACAGTATTACGGTAGCGGCGAGGGTGGCGTGGGCAGAGAGAGAGAGGGAGTGTGGGTGGAGGGGTGACGGGGTTTTGTTGGGACTGTACTGGACAGAGACGAGTGACAGAATAACACACTGAGAATGGATCCATTGTCCCTCTGTCCACTTTACTGGACAGAAGGATCAGATGGCTGCCGTTTGCAAATAGACGAACAGTTGGGGCGAAAACTTTGCGCTTTTATTATTGTTTACCCAAGCCATTTTTTTCCGCTCTCAAAAGAGTGGAATAATCAAGACGACAGCAAGCTCAAAACCTCAAAAGGACAATGTAGATGCCGATCGGGACATTATTCCAATTTGTCAAAGAAAAATTTCCATTCCAAACTCCAAAGTCAACAGCGAAACGTCCGAAAAGTCCCAAGAGGCTCATTTAAAGACTGAACTTTATGTTCTATCACGTGGAGTGGCACTTTGTGGTTATGTTCAATGAACGTGTCAGTAACGACATCACCAGAAATATGTGTCCATGTGTCCAAAGCATTGGGTGAAACGCTCAGACAATATCTCAATGAGAGATTATTGGCCCCGTTTGACATGTTCGCTCCAGAGCTGTGACATGCTGCTGCCCCTGTTACATGGGATTTGAATTCCCAAAGGTGCACCTAATCTCAAATTTGTCCTACTTGGCCTAAGTTCCCATATTGTGCTCCAACTGTTACTGAATGGATTTTGTGTCCATGCAGGCCTTGTTGGGAGACCAACATTTAAAAAGATGTTTTTCCATAACGGAGACATGCCATTTTCTAGAACACAAACGTCTGACCCGTCACTGTTTGTTTGAAAAGGTTGCTACAGCGAAGTCACCTCAACAGTCTCGTTGCTTCACAGCACAGACTGCCAAAGCTACGAGAAGAACGGCATGCATATAATTAACAAGAAAAGGATGAGCACAATAAATCAGAATTTGTTGAGAACATTAAAAAGCCAATGTTTGTTCGTGGATAGTAACAACGCACAGTTCTCAAATAGAACAGAGAGTCGGTTTCTTTTCTCTGGGTACCACCTCTTGTGTGGAGAAGCTAAAACATCGTTAACAATCATATACGGCACAGCGCTG
Source organism: Stegastes partitus (assembly GCF_000690725.1). Classification (NCBI taxonomy): domain Eukaryota; kingdom Metazoa; phylum Chordata; class Actinopteri; family Pomacentridae; genus Stegastes; species Stegastes partitus. The sequence continues at coordinate 47,325 of NW_007578031.1, forward strand.
TGAGGTATCTGCACCTTTACTGTCAACCACTGAATGGTCACAATTCACAGACAGGATTTAAACCCACAGGAGAGAAGATGTGAAATGAGTAATTACACACACACACACAAAAACAAAAAAACCAGCAACACGTTGAGGATTTGCTCATGAGGAAATCTACAAGTAAGGAATGATTTTAGATCAGAGAGCAGCAGAGCTCTTACCTTATCAGCTGATCTGAAGCCAGTGAGGAGCTCAGAGTCTCGTCTTCTCTCCTCCAGCGTTTCCACTGCTCTCCCTCCTCCCTCCTCTCTTTCGCTCTCTCTATGTCAGCAGATTGGGTCTTTGGCATGCAAACCTGCGATTGGGAGGGTTGATTCCAGGATTATTTTAATTTAATTAAAAGATTACTTAGTATGTTTTTTTTTTGACAATTTGAATCTTTTTCTTATACTTCGGCCACTGTTTCTATAATAACTGCTGAGATCTGTGAACATCTCTACAATGAAGTTCAGCACAGAGAGAGAGAGAAAAAAAAAGAAAAGCATGACTGGTCAGTAAGTCGGACATGATGTGAACAAGCCAACAGCTCAGGCAGCTCGTCGAAGCCGCTATAGCTGATGGTGAAATTGAAAGCAATTAGACTTGAAGTGTCAGTAATGATCTCTCACTGCACAGGAAAGCTGCTGAACCACAAAGGAACAAAAAGTCAGTTCATAAACTGTGATGGAGATTTTATTATTTGCCCTTTTTGTTTTTTTAAAGCCTAAAACTACTCTGTTCATCTGCTCTCCAATCTTTTGACTAAAGTTTGATGATTTTTTATAAGACCTTAGCGTTTACTTAATTAAGCAAAATATTATTATTACTAACAGGAACAATGAGACCTGGGCTGCAAGGTGTGGTTAGCACCGTTGCCTCACAGCTAGCAGGTCGCCGGTTCGTGTCCTGGTAAAGACACCCGGGATCTTTCTGCATGTTCTCCTCATGCCTGTCCAGGGTGTCCCCTGCCTTCACCCTAAGTTGGCTGGGATAGACTCCAGCCCCCCTAGTGAGGATTAATCGGTGTATAGATAAAACTGGTCTACACCCATTTTGGTGTCAGAGTTTTTTTGGTCTGATTTTTGACAACTGCAATGTGCTGAATCCAACTATTACATTGGTTTTGCTCAATGAGGTCAAAATTTTGATTTGTCGCCACATGCACTTTTTTTTTTTTTACATTTTTGTGTACATGTGCAGGTATCTATGCTTTGTGTCATACAAAACTGTTTTTCTATTTCCTGAACAAATTCTGAAACCTAACAGTTGATACTATAAATATTTGCAGGTGAATTAAATTTAGATAGAAAGTTTCCCCGCTGGTTTATGAACAACACATTAGAGTCACGTGATTTTATCAGAATGAGATGGAGAGCAGGTATCAGGGACGCTGGGATGCAGTCATGATGGCTGATTACTGCTGGACTCTGAAGAGAGAAATACCTGCTGCTGATTATTCCAGGAGTTCCAAGAAGTTCAAGCCCTGAATTGTGAGCAATGCTGATGAAACATGCAATTTTCTTGTATTTATCTTTGAATTTCCCTTCTGGGATAAATAAAGTATTTTTCATTTCATTTCATTCATTTACAAATGTTTACGCTCATCAACTTTTGGATCATTTAGGTTATGAAAACTATTGGAAAATGAAAATTTTCCTCAAAAATCCAATTTCATATGAGAAAAACTAAAATAAATCAATCGTTAATGTCAAAAAATGTAATCGATTTAGTGGCAAAAGTTGATTTTTTAAAATTGAGTTGGCATAAAAACCTGACCTGATACAGAAAAGCAGATGTCATTTTTGGATTCAGCGTTGCAACAACGTCCTAAATCAGTTTTTAAAAATCCCAGACACCTTCAATAAAGTATTTTGTTGTAGCCCAGCGTAATGGATGGATGGACGATGAGAACTTGGAAAATCAAACTTTTTATCATCGTGACAATTCCCTTAAAGCTGTCGCCGTACACGTTGACACACCAGCTGTGTAACGCCTTACAATTTAATCTCCATGCAGACTGCACCATGCAGAGTTTATTGCGCTTTAGGTAAGACCCCCTCCTCTGCATACAGGTGGCTGCTTTGGCTCCGTGCACAAACCTGCAATTTGTGGTTTTGTTTTTCAAAACGGTCACCACGCTGAGCAACAGCTACGAAACCACTGCGATTGTACGTGTTGCAGAACTGCCGAGACAATCTTGTTTGGTAATAGCGTTTACTTACTAGTGCACTACCGCAACTGCAAAATTAACATTGTTGAGCTTCTTTTTTTTAGTCTCTCTCCAGCAGTTAGCGAACGGTTGCACGTCAGCGTTATTTGTTTTTGCCATGTCAAGTGTGCCGGATGTGGGTGTAACATGAATATTCTGCTCACAAGTGTTTTGACAACTTTCTTTGGAAAGCTTCTGACGGTAAACACAGGATGGGTTGGTGAGAAAGTGAGACATAGAGCAGGGTGATATGAATTAAAACATGTACAAAAGGAGAAGGGAAAACAGATCAATCAGTTAATACACTAATAAATAATAAAAAAAGATTCAA
>NW_007578031.1:50320-51893 GCF_000690725.1 Stegastes partitus
TGTATAGATGATGGATGGAATCTGATAAAGAGACACATCCTTCTGTCAGACGAGAGGACAAACATCCTCCTCAGTACACGTCTTTGTCACAATTCCTTAAAAAAAAAATTGCATATCAAGACATGGCAGGCAGACTGAAGACAGTTGTTTTTTTAAATACTTTTTTGCTTCTTTATTCCATACACCGGATGGAAAGCAATTATACTGGTTCTTTGTATTCGGAGGACTGCATATGGACTGAATGACAATAAACTCTATCACGGCCTTCACCTACAGCCACACCGGGTTCAACATTAGCTACCTTAATGCTCGAAATTCATCCATCCAGGACGTCTTTACATTGATTAAATTCAAATTAAGTTAGTTATTAGGGCGATGGAAGGTTAAATAACTTTTTTTTCCAGGCAGTTCTGCTGAATAATAGACCAAAAATAGCCCTTCTAGCTCTGTAGGTATCTCTATAATGAATGTCACACTTTATTTCAGATTTTTCCTGCACGCGCAAATTGAATTTGTTAAGCGAGTCTTTTCACTGTGAAACATTATATATGAGAATGTATGACAGCGGAGGAGCCACGGTTTGGTGTGTTTTAGAGGGAATACTACTCGTTTTAAATATAAAGGTCAGTTTAAGTCTGACAGCACATCCCCCCGATGGAGAGGTCAGCTGGGTTCTGCCACTTTGGGTTTGGAGGGGTAGGAGAATAAAAAAAAGGGAATTCAAAATTTGCCATTTAGCCAACTCTTGTGGTTGCTACTGGCTGCATGAGAATTATGGGATCCAGGGACTGAAACAGTCTTCTTGGTCTCTGACAAATTGATTCTGAATATTCTTTCTTAATTTGCCTCTTGTGAGCCACAACTTTATGAAGTGTTCTAATTTGTTCATCTCTTGGGGAGAAAAATTAAAGAGTGTGTTTTTTTTCTCCAGATTGCTTTGCAGGAGAACGTTTAAGAGGCTCGTCAGTGAGCAGGTCTCTGATCTCTGGAAATGTGGAGGCTGTGCAGAACTGCTTATGTGGACGACCTGCAAGAGTCCACATATGAGGCGAGTCAGGAAAGTTTCAGGACTGGTGTCACAAAAGATATAGTTCAAATCCAAAGTTTTCCCCTTAGAAGTAATCCTCCTGGAGTCTAACACACTTCCTCAGCCTTCTCTGCCTTCACGCCGCCATGCACTCCTGGAAGGGTCCTCCGCAGCGCTGTCGTCACAGCTATCTTGATGTCGTCTTCTAAACAGGTCCCCTTGATGACCCCCTTGAGCTTGGGGAAGAGGAAAACATCCCACAGAGCCAGGTGGGGTGAGTAGGGAGGTTGCTCCAGCACAGAGATGTTCTTCTCAGCCAGGAACTGTCAGATGCTCAAGGCATCGTGAGCAGACTCTCGCCTCTTCTGAACAAAGCAAACGCTGCAGGATCTCTTTGTAGACGTGCTGGTTGATCGTCTGAAGGAGAAAACTCATAGTTTGGGTTTGAAACACATCTTTTGTGACACCAGTCCTGGAACTTTTCTGACACACCTCGTATAGCAGTTGGTGGATTCACCAGGTCTCACTTGAGCCTTTAACATACTA
>NW_007578031.1:52993-70239 GCF_000690725.1 Stegastes partitus
CTACATTTAGTTTTTTAGTGACACAACTTAAACGTGGTGTAAATGCCTTCTTACCTGTTGGTGACGGCGGTTTGTTCTACGGGTCACAGCAGCAGCAGCGATACAAGTCAACATTTTTACAGTCAGTTTGGAAGACGATCAGTGAAATTTAACTTGTATGAAACTCATTATGTAAAATGTAAAAGACTAGATGTCCTATTTGGCATGTGCAGCCACATGTGAATGTTCAAAAAGAAAATATAAAAGTTAAGAAACACAGTAGGAAAGAGTTCTAAAATATGACGTTAACGTCTGCGATAAAGTCTAAACTTCAGATTGTGCTGAAACTGTCAGAGAGGAAGTGAGTAAACTCTGGATGAAGCTGTAGTTTATGTTGCTAGAATACAGCGGTTCCACACAAAACATGGTCTAGATCAGGGGTGTCCAATGCTGGTCCTCGAGGGCCACAATCCTGCATGTTCTAGATGTTTCCTTCTTCCAACACACCTGATTCACATGACCAGGATCGTTATCAGGCTTCTGCAGAGCTTGATGATGAGCTGATCATTTGAATCAGGTGTGTTGGAAGAGGGAAACATCTAAAACATGCAGGACTGTGGCCCTCGAGGACCAGGATTGGACACCCCTGGTCTACATGCAACATCATCTTCCCGTTTTATTCATCACAGACGTTTTATGATGGATCGGGCTACTTGGTACCTTTGCTTTCCGTCCATCCTACGAGCGCCAAATCTGAAGGCAAACTAGAAACTGCTGCAACATTTTTTTTTAAATATAAACTTTCCTCGTGTCCAATTGATCAGCACACAAAGCTGTTTTTAACATTTCTAAATGCAACAGGAGTGAACAAATGCTGGATACAGAACAGGATTCACCACTCCTACACTCTGCTGTCATCAAACCAGAGACTAACAAGATGGTGTCATCTAGTGGTGAAAGACTTCAAGTTACATAAATGGCCTGGCAATGGAGACCTTTATTGTAAAATTAGATTTCAGAACATGATAATGAACATTTGCATTTTCAAAAGCGTATTACTGGTCGGCTGTACAACATACGGTAGTTTAAAAACTGACAATCTGAGTTTTAAAAAAAAAAAGGAAATGAAACCCAAGTAGTCCAAGACAAATTCTATTTGAGTACCTTGTTCAGCAGGTTTCTAAATACAGTGAGCACGCTAACACGACTAAAAGCAAAAGGTAAAAGGAATTTCTTTAAATGTCAATAGTCTCTTATAAAAACAATTACTTTTTTTCAAAAATACAAAAAAAAACAAACAGTCAAAAGACCCCTAAAAATCTATCAAAGTCACTGTAGTCAGTTAAATGAAACAACAGTTGAACACATTAAAGCCAACTGTCACCTGGTCGAGATGCAAACACCTTCACAGAGAATCATCAACTTGACATCTGCAGGTAAAAGTCTGTACACGCTAAGGCACTTGTGGCAGCCACAATGGTTTACATACATGAACAGGCGCGTGACATTTCATCCGTGCACCTCTTCCCTGTTAGAAAAGTATACAATCACATTCAGCATCAATTTCTGACGAGTTCAACATTAACTATGAAACGGATCGAATCAGCACAGCCAATCAGCAGTGTGACTAATATTTACAGTCTGAAAAACACGAGTGGTGTTTCTAAAATAGATCAAAGCTGCATCATTATTGAACTTAGTAGCTCACGGCGCCGCTGGTTTTACACGACCAGGCTCTCCCGACTCACTGCTCCATTCTGCAACACAAGAAAAGTCCTGTTTAGTCAACCAGCAGATAAAAATCAACCTAAATCCTCATTTAATAACATTTTAGACGAATGTCAGGTCAAGACAATCCACTTGAATTCAAAACATAAAGCTTTAAAATACAAAAAATTTCAATATTAAAAAAAGGCCTTTTTAGTTTTACTAAAAAGCTAAAATAATAATAATAAAATAAAAATGATATTTTAAGTGCTATACATTTGTATTAATTGTTTCTAAAACTACACAAGAAGTACTTTTTTTTTGGGGTGATCTTCGGCCACATATTCATACAGTGTCATGGTTGAATATTAACAGGTCTTCAGCTAAACTACACTGCTAATGATAAGAAAACACGTCAGTCTGTGTGTTCTTGTCTGATTTAGGGTGGCGCTCTATGGCACAACGGAGAAACCTTGTGAGGTTCAGCTCACTCGTGAGTTTGATCTTATTATAAGACTTTGTGAAAATAAGAAAAATGTAGACTATCTTAACATTTAAGTGGCTGTCTTAGGGTCTGTCCCATCAACCTTGATTTTTCCTGAAAAAGTCCTTGACAGAGTTGAACCTCCTACTTAATGTCATTGTGAAACATCCCTCTGATGAATGTGCAGATAGTTCATCTGTGACTCGCCTTGCGGAGGTTGCTTTTCTTTGAAGATGACACACTTTCATCTTCACTGTACGGCGGTGGTGGTGGAGGCGGGTAGTCGTCGCGGCGACCAGGGTATCCGGAGGGTGGGCTCACAGGAAGAGGCGGTGGCCCACGTGGCGCCCTTGACCGCTCAGAGCGGTCGCTCTCGCTGTCCAGTCGCTCCCGGCTGCGAGCCCTCTGCTGCTCGCCCATCTTCTTCCTCTCCATGGCTTCTCGCAGGAAACTGTCATCGTAATCGTCTCGGCCACCCCTGGCACCACCGCCGCCGTGCCGCCGATCCCTCTCCAGCTCCATTAGATCATCACGACTGCGACTGCGGCGTCCCGCGAGGCCACCTTCGCCTCCTCTCCGACGATCAGGGGAGTAGTCGCGACGTCTGCGGTCGTCATAGTTGCGATCGTAGCCGCTACGAGCGCTGCTGCTCCACTCGTCTTCCGAGCTAAACAGACACAAAGCAGTACTATTAGAGCAACAGAAACACTCCGGGGACAGATACTCCATCATTAGATGAGCCAACGAGGAGTTCACAACAACCTAAAGTTGAGTTTAGACCTCGTTGCTGCATCCTCAGCAGCCCACCAGATGGAGACAGAAAACTCACTGTATTTAAAATGCATGCTGCTCACATTGAAAGGGAGGCTGAGGGCCGCAATATTCATCCATCCATCATCTATACACCACTTAATCCTCACTAGGGTCTCGGGGGGCTGGAGTCTATCCCAGCTGACTCAGGGTGAAGGCAGGAGACATCACAGGGCTACACTTAGAGACAGACAACCACTCACATTCACACCTACGGACAATTTAGAATCACCAATTAACCTCAACATGGTTTTGGACTGTGTGGGAGGAAGCTGGAGAACCCAGAGAGAACCCACGCTGCACGGGGAGAACATGGAGACTCCACGCAGAAAGGACGCGAACCGGCGACCTTCTTGCTGCGAGGCAACAGTTCTAACCACCGATCCACCTTGCAGCCCCTCAATATTTACCATATTTTAACGTTTCTAATCCAGCCGTTCAACCAGTGACACTCACCAGATGATCACTGGCAGTCGTGTAAAATATCTTGGAACGGATATCGAAAGCATGATTGTAATCTGACAAACCCCACTGAAGTGTAAACTCAGAAGGTCCCAGAGAGGGTAATAATCCTTTTGATGCATGTATCATCTGGAAATATTACATAGTAAGTTTTGTCAGCTGGTCTGACTAATAAAACAGCTGCTCCAAGTAGTGGGACATTGGGGCATCGTGAAAAACAAAAAACTAAACCGAACAAACAAACAAAACCAAAGGAGAACAAACTGTCTCCTGAATGAAAAAATGATTCTCTGAGGATGATTTACGTATGTGAAGTCAGGAAAAAGTTGGGAATAAAATGAATCATGAAAAGAAGGTTCAGCTTTAGGGTCTTTTCATCTCAAATCGGACAACTTTTTAAACAATTTCTTGTCCTCAGCTTGAATTTGCCTGAAATCTTTATGGCATAAAAAAAGGATATTTATAAAAATGTTTGTGGGTTTTCTTTAGATTGATTTATCAAATACTTTCTCAAGATTTGTTTCCTTTCAAATTGCCTGTCGACTGACTTTCAGCTTTTTTTGCACTTCGACACGTGAGGTTTGCACAACAATGCTTTGACAACTGCTAACGGTCATTCCGGCTCATTAATGCACAGCTCATGTAGGTCTCTCTTTTGCAAAGTAATTTTGACTCGCTAGCCTTATCTGGTGAGCAATCAGAAGGCCACATATCAGGTATGAAACCATGAAGGGCGTTTCCAAAAAAAAAAAAAAGACGAAGAAAAGAAAAGCTTGTGGGTTTTTTTTGGGGTGAAGTAAGTGGGTGTTCTGATTGCACTTCTACTCATTTCTGAGAAAGGCTCATTTTTTTTTCTACACAGCTTAATACAGCAGATTTAACCACATCAACTACAGTATGCAGTAAGACTTGGGGGGTGTAACGCTCCACCTGGCTCGCGCCTTCAACTCAAAGATCACCCGGTTTTGTGGTTTCTGCAGCGGTTGAATTGAGACTCTATGAATCTGCTGAACTGACATATGCCTTTTCAAACTGTTGTATGGAAGAATAGCTCTAAAGTATTTAAAGTTACAGTATGAAAAAAAAAAAAAAGCAAAACCAGGCTTCTGTTTGGCTCCTTCTTCTCTTGTTTTGTCTTTCCTGAATCTGAAAACTGAAGCCAAAGTTAAAATGCCTTGATCTTCTCCATACACTGACACTAAGCATTGTGCTTTTTTGGCATTTTTTAACAATCAAATTGGTAAAATACAACATGCACACAATAAAAAGGCCCAACAGTGATTGATGTAATTGTTGTGAAACTTCAATGAGTCATGTAGCTTCATACAAAATGACAGAAACTAAACGGTTTGATGCTATTATTATGGAGGAGTTCGGTCCCAGCAGAGACTGCATTTCCTGAGGAAGCAAAAACCAGCCTCTCTTCCTACCAGCATCCTCAGGACTTCCTACAGAGGTGTGGTGGAGAGTGACATCCTGCATCTCAACAGCTGCAGTGTGTCAGACAGAAAAGCCCTGCAGAGGATAGTTAGAGGCGCTGAGAGGGTCATCGGAGTTTCCCTCACCGCTGCCCAAGAACTTCTCCAGAGCCGCTGCAGGAGCAGGACTCCTCACAGCCTCTCCATGAACTGTTTGAACTGCTGCCATCAGGCAAGTGTTTCCACTAAAGGAAGAACCTCCAGAGTGATCAACAGCTTCATGACACAAGCTGCCAGAATGCTGAACTGCTGATCTGGATATGACTTGTTTATTTAAATTGCTTTAAGTGATTGGATCCGGAAGAAACGCTCTCTCTCATCTCGCCTGTACTACTGTGTGTGTACAGCTACATGACAATAAACTTGATTTGATTTGAAGATCCATGTTTCACTACAAACAAAGCAAGTTAAGTTCCTTTACACCTGCTCCGCTTCATATTGACGCTAAACTACAGCTACGCGACGTCGCCTCTCGTAATGTAAATGTTGGGAACGAGTGACGTCGTTGTTTTATCTCACTCAGATAAGTGGAACAAAATTAGAAATCAAATGAAAGGAAATAAAAATCTGAGCTTCTTACTGTGGTGTCATTATTACACTGGTGCAGCTTTTATGTCGCCTACCAAACAAAGAAACAAGAAAAAAAAAAAACCACACACACACACTCGCAACAGTGGAAAACCCCAAACCTATTGCGCAAACTCAACTTAAAGAAACAGTCGTCTACGTGAGAAAAGAGGACACCGAGCTGAAATGAAGGTACCAAGACACTTGATATATTACTGTGAAGTAAATACACACAACATACAACATGTGGTAGTAAAAAATACATAAATAAAGCAGATATTTTATACACACTACAGCAACAGGAAGTAACAAATTTCAATCGATGCATAAACTCTGCAGTGAGACACACCTGTTACTATGACAACGATTTGTGACGCTATGACAACAATGGTTGCGAAATCCCTCCATATGTTGATCAAGAAGTCTGTCTGTGCTTTCTGGATGTACTGGGCCTCTACTGAAGGCCCAGCAGTGATCGCTGCGTGTCTGAATCACAGACATGCAACTACAACAAGAGTCCAAAAAGGAATTAAAAAAAAATAAATTTGCTCCTTTAATTCAGCCTAATTTGTCTGTACAATATTATTTAATGTACTAAATAAAAAATGCACCAAATGGAATGCTGATGGTAAAAAAGGGAGTTTACTGAGGGAACCTACAGCTTCTGAAACTATTTCTGCTCACACACTTGGATGTGCCTGACAGTTTAATAGCATAAAAATATAACTATTTATTAAGATTATTTATTTTAAATATTTAAGTACTTTATGAGAATTATTCTTATTCTTTTTTTTTTTAATGTCTGTCGACTCACTCCCGGCATGTTTCCTTTTTTTTGTTTTTGCATATTGAAATTTGAGGCTATGTTTACGCAACAATCTTTCAGGAACCGTTCAAGACATTTTCACTGTTTTGCTCATCATGCCATTGATTCAGAAAAAGGAAACAATTTAAATGAAGAGGTGTGCTAGTGATATTTCTGAATCATATGTAGCTGCATGTCACAGTCATACAAAACAAGACATGGAACACTTTTAAATATCACATGTTTGGTCACAAAAATGAAGCATTTAATCTAAATACCTGGTTGAGCAGATATGACACGTTCTACCCCAAAACTAAAAATCTAATCGAAGTAGAACAGAGTTCTTGAGTTTCAAAATGTCTTTCCAAAGTTCTATCCATCCATTATCTATACACCGCTTAATCCTCACTAGAGTCATGGGGGGCTGGAGTCTATCCCAGCTGACTCAGGGTGAAGGCAGGGGACACGCTGGACAGGTCACCAGTCTATCACAGGGCCACACTTAGAGACAGACAACCAAGCACACTCACATTCACACCTACAGACAATTTAAAATCACCAATTAACCTCAACATGTTTCTGGACTTGTGGGAGGAAGCCGGAGAACCCGGATGGGAGAACATGCAGACTCCAAACAGAAGGATCCCGGGTGTCCTCACTGGGATGCGAACCAGCGACCTTCTTGCTGCGAGGCAACAATGCTAACCACTGCTCCACCTTGCAGCCCCTCTCCAAATATAACTAAAATATTTTCATTGACTTAACATGAGCATATCTGTAATGTTTGGACTCCACTTTGTAGGCACAAGCCTTCGTTTGGAGGGGATTTATCATGTAGTGTTGGGTATGCTCTTTGGACATTATACCCGCACTAGGATGAGCATAACATGACCAAATCCATACATCTATTATGTAGTGGAATTTTAAATACCCATAGCTAGTGATAAAAAGAAAAATCAGAGATGGTCAAGTAGTAGACCCCTGATGATTTGAGAAGGAACAAACCCTCAGGGAATCGAGACTCACCCTCTCCTGCCTCTCGGCTCATCCGGGCGTCGGTGTGGTGGGTAGTCGTCTCGGGGGTATCGCCGTCCGATGTCGTCGAGGTTGTCCATGGAGCGGGCGCGCACGCGATCCCCCATGTAGCCTCCACCGCGGCGTGGGTAGTCGTCCCGCCGGTGGCCTTGTTGGGAAACACTGCTGATGGTGCTCATGGCTTCATCCCGGTCATAGACTGTGGCCAGAGGTGGGGGCTGGGAACGTCCTCCGCGGCCTCGAGGCTCAAAGCCATCGTGCAGGGAACTGACTTCAGTCATGTTGTCCACTGAAAGAGGAAAACCAGAGCAGATGAGACACTAAGCAAAACAGAGGGAATTAAGATGGTGTTTAGTTGTAGAACAGGCAAAGCAAGCAGCTAATTAAAGCCTGTGCAGCCATCAAGATAAGATAAACTGCACTGATCGATCCCTCACAGGAGAAATTTACATGTTAAGTAGTTACATACAGATGAGGCACGGAAGGAGCAGGAAAAGAATTACAAAGGTACAATCAGGCTTACAATAAAGATATAATAAAGACAATGTACACCTGCCACATGTACAGATAAGGCATGATTGATAAAGTACTGAAGGACACACACGGTGTATAGAATTGTAGTTTTATACAAAATAGCAGTGCTGGCAGTTCTGTTATTCTGTTAAGAGAAGAAAAAACAGTGTTAGCATGATGTTAATGCACATCAAGAGTTGTAAGACAACAGTGTTACGTTGTGATGTTGATCTGGAAGAAATAAAAGATGCAAGACGAAAGAAATAATCCTTTCCCACTTATAGGGAGACAACAGGGTGTACGAAGAGCTGTACGGAGAAAAACAGTGTTAAGAGATGGTGCACTGGAAGAGCTAGAAGTGATGCAGTTGCATTGGAAGAGCTACAGGATGAGAAAACAGCGTTAGAAAGTGCCAGCATATTAAAGTAATAAGCGAAGAAGATAAAAATGTAGGTACAAATACTTTGAAAGGAGAAATGTTAAAAAAAAAAATAAAAAAATGCTCCTTTTATGTTTTAAACTGTTCACCACAGTAGAAAAGTGACACAGCTACTATAGGTGGAAAATAACAAAGCGGACTTAAAGAAAAAAAACACTTTAAAACACTTTGGCGCTCTCTAATAAAAGGCAGAGTTTGTGTTAACAGCGTCCAGATGAGAACTGAAATAATCGATGCACGTCACCGACAAAGATACGAAGCAAACTGACACAAACACACACACACACACACACACACACACACAATCCCCACTTCGTCTGGAGGTGCTACATAAAGCAGTGTAAAAAATGTTCCCGGAAGAGCTGTAAAGAGAAGAAACAGCATTACACGATAAAGAGTGTCATGCTTGAAGGGCTGTGAAGCGAGAAAAAAAAGAAAAAGAGCCTCACGTCTTTTGTGGAGCGGTAGGAGTGCCAAATTACAAAAAATAGATCAATGGAGGAAGGATGGAATAAAGGTGGAAATAAAAAGAAGAATAAATTAAGTAAATTAAGTATCTGCAGTCTTCCTCGTGATGTGTGTCATACTTTATACAGTTAACGATATATTCACTTTTTATGAGAAAATCATGGCCTTGCAAATTATGCATCCTCTCATTTCTGGAACTCTGATCGGAACTGAACTGTCCACCTGTCATGTGCAAAAAGTTTCAGCCAGTCAGAGTAAAACCGAAGTGTTGACAAGAATCGAAAGTCGCTCCACCTCCACCTCCACCTCCACCTCACAGTAAATGTGACATCATTTATAGGTTTTCCCCCTGAAATCCACTCCATGTTTCTAATGGCACTGATTAAAACATCTCTAACATCTAACAAAAAGAATAAATACACCATTTGTAAACAGTCAATAACATGATTCCAGCTCAGCCTTAAAGTGACATTTAAATCCTTTCCTGATCATTGATTCAATCCCTAAAAACTCTACCATTGTTAGATATTTAGATGTTGTCTTTGCCATTGAAAACAATCTCTTCCTGCCTTAAAGTGGCTGAGATGCAACTCTACACCTTTTCTTTCTCTGGAATGTGTGAATCTAAGTAGTGCATGCTTCTCTTTCCAATCATCCATCCTAACACAAGGTAGCTTGAGCTCACGAGCTCAGCCACCACTCAAACACAGTAAAACCGCTCTAAACAAATTCAAGCTGCAGTTGTGAGTAATTCAGCCATACACGTTCGAGCCAGAAATCGATTCTGAGTCAAGCCCAATCCCGCAAGTTGACAGGCCTGGTTTCTTACGTTTGTTATGTATGAAACCTTGGCGTTGTGTTATGACTTTGTCTTCGGTACACTGCGGTTTGAAGGTGCAAATGGCATTGACCGTTTATTTTGCTCATGGGGATCTTCAAATAAAACGCTGTCGACTCTGACGCCGTTAACAGCCCAGCGAGCCGGGACCATGTGTAAAACTTCACGGGGAGATTTTTCTGCTGCCAGCTCGTGCTGAAGTTTCTTCAGTGTCACCAGTTAACCGATGCAGCACATGTCCTCTCAGTCAAAAGAAATCTGAAAACACACTTTAAAGCCTGTGCTCTGTTCATTCATTTACTATCTGCTGCACTGTCTGTTCGTCTAACAGCCTTTTGTTTAAAAAAAAAAATGGAACACTGAGGAAATACTCAAGACAATTCAATATTAATGCGACTTTCAGCTGACTTACACTCTCATCACATGACATCCTGCTATTATTTCACAAAATGTTGTGAACCTGAGTAATGATTTGAAGGATTTTGTCTACATCAGATCATAACAACAGAGAATAGCTCAAGACATACGACTAATCCACTTTATTTAAATTTGATCACAGGTGATGCTGCATGCTGTCATTTATAAAAATATTACGACGACTGCAAAACTGATTTCAAATGTGATCACTCATCTCTAGTCAGGATAACATGGGACGCTCTGCTGACAAAGCAATGCTATAAAAAAAAAAAAGGATACTTGGTGTTTGGGTTTAAATCTAATATACTATTGATCCGTGCCAGTATAACCCCTGTGACAGGGCTGCTGGTCCAGCTCTCCGTTTCTGGGGTTAGGTTCTACCCTTGGATTCTGTAGACCTGCTTAACCCTTTCAACACTATAGGCCACTATGCCGGTCTGCGGTTTTCAACCCGTCCACCCTGCAGACCACTTTACCGGTCTGCCGCTTTGATCCCGTCCACCGGGCGCCGGTATATGGCGACTTTGGGGAATCGGGTTTTCTTGTCATTTTTTTTTTCTTTTTTTGACAATTTTTTTAATACTGTAAAACACTTTGCGTTGCTCCATGTATGAAAAGTGCTATATAAATAAAGTTTAATTTGATATTCCTAGTAGTTAAAGCCAAAGTTACTCAGTGTTGAAAGGGTTAAGCTGGTGTCGAGGAAACTCACCTAGCTTCTAACGGCCTTAATCCAGACGCCTACCTCGCTTCTTCTTATAGTTGACTCAACTAACTAGCCTCAGCAGTCAAATCACTCCAGCAGACACGCCTGTTCGTGGCAGCTTTCCTCTTAAATGGATCGAGCACTTGGTAATTGCTCGGTTCTCTCTTCCTTTAACTCATCTCCCCTTCATAACACAGAACTGCACATAATTCTGCAAAATCTTACTCAACTGCACAACATGTTGGAGGAAATGTAAACCACAGACAGAACAGCACCTGACTTCTCAGCTGTTTCACCAGAAGTTGATTTATCGCTACCCACAGCAGTCTGCGGCGGAGTTAACACAGAACTGCAATCAGAAGAGCAGGAAGTGATAAGAGACTCACGGCGGTTGTAGTTGGCAGCTCTGGATGGGTCCAATTTGGCCAGTTCCTTCTCCATATAGTAAATGGCACGGGTGGCGTTGCCATCAGGGTCGACCTGGATGCGATAGCCACTGCGAGCTGGACGGAAGGGAAGAGAAAGCGCACTGAATCACTGGGCTGCATGAGAGAACATTTTTCCTCTTTAAGTCTTGTTTATATTAACGTTTCAAGGCAGATTCACCAAACCCTCTCATCCCTGTGAACTCCAGCAGTGGGTGTAAAAGGGCATGTTCCATTTATGTTTGTTGTCAGCAGGTAATTTGATGTGGATTATTATTATTATTGTCTGGACACATGGTGCATATGTAGAGGGCACAGGTGACAGGAAGAGGAGGTAGTGAGAGAGCCAACAGTTTTCACCAGATCAGCATCAAGCCTGCACGGACACCAAACTCACAGTAGGAAAAAAACGCTATATTTTCATGTGTATCATCGAATAAACATCCACTAACGGCAAGCACACGGACCGGAGATTCTGTTTTTTTGATCTGCGGCGGTTCACTCTGCTCCACCTGTGCAGCAACGGCAATTACAGGACGTGGAAAAATTGCCATTACACCGACATTCTCAAAGCAGGAGTTGGATTTTCAACCTTTCGACGCACCTGTTGCTCTGTTGGAAGAAATATCCTAATCCAAGCTTACAATGAGACCAGACCATATCCCCTCGATCTCAATCAGCTGACTCGACCTCTGAATTCACAAATCCGCCTTCTCTAAGCTGTGAATCATAAGTGAATCACTGATACTGGACTAGTTTAACTGGACTTTTACATTTTGGCTTGACTTCATTAGCGATATATGTGTCATAATCCTTCATTTGGCATTTCTAACAAATAGTTTTTTCCCACCTATGGCTCCTATTTCACCCCCAGCTGTCAGAGGAGAGGATTCAAAATGTCCTTGCCTAATAAATTTTAGTGGAGGGTCATCTTCTTAAAAATCTTGTTTAGGAGCTGTTGAGAAACATTTTACAGCATGTACTGGGCTATACACATAAACTCCACTCTGATGTGCTCTTATTTACATATACTACACGACATTCAAGAATTCTAAAACATTTGCACCAGATTCTTTGAAACTAACTAAATAAATAAACTTAAAAAAAAATCTTTGCCACAACCGGGGAGCCATTAGTGACTCAACTGCAAAGCAACAGTCAAGCAAAAATTTTAGGGACTTTTCGGTATACAGAAGGCAAGAATGAGAGCATACTTAAAATCCAAGTAAAACAAACATAGTGTGTCGTGTTTTTTTTTTTTTTAAATGATTTGTGGCCTTGTAGCTTTTTTACACAAAAGGATATTTTCGGTTTCTTTCTAGCCGTGCTTATGTTGTTTCCCCAGAGGGGGAAAATTAGCTCATCAGTCAAAAAATGTGACACGAACCAAACATGCCCTTAGATTACTCACGGTCATGAGAGTTCACTGCACAAAATCAGTGAAGTAAATCTTGCTTCGGCCTGATGAATGCCACACGTTTATAAGCCGAAATGACTTTTGATCATTCGCATAATCAACAAAGACAAAGTTCAATTGACAAGAATGTCGTCAGTGAGTAAAAAGAAGAACTTGTGTTGAGGATCTGAAACAAAGAGGAAATGATAATAAGCAGTCGGAAGCTGTTTAATCTCTAACTTCATGTTTACAAAGTGTTGCATGTGTAATACGAAGGGTGGTCATTAGAGAGTGCTGTGGCTATCAAAGGTGGTGTTACGCTACAAGGGGGAAACAGAGGATGATAATGTTAGAATTAATTATGTTTCGAGCTATTATGCATTCTGAATCTGTGTTTTTTTCACTGATGTGGCAAAGATGTTCATTTTGTCCTCAAAGTACAAGTACGAAACACGTCAAGGTACAGCTAACAACTTCATACCATTGTCCGATTACAAAGAAATTCTTAAGTCTATTTTTTCCACTGAGCCCATGATTCGGTTTTGCTTCTTCTACCGAGCACAATGTGTGACTCTTGTTGTATGTACATGTTGCATGTCTTTCCACTAGGGGGCTCCAGTACTCCTGTAGCACTTGTTGTTGTTGAAGAAGCGTAACCAGGCGGCCACGGTGTAGTTGAACATGGCAGTGGCGAAATAAATTTGTTCTTAACTAAACGAGGAGTCATCTTTTGCACGAACACAACGTACATCCTTGAAGACAACATGGCCGGTTGAGAACTGGTTCACATACTGGGAGACAGCGGAAGTTCCTCTTTTCTATCAGGGATCTCCAACTCCGGTCCTCGTGATTAATGGATCATTAACAGACTTGTGTAGAATTTGACAACAAGCTGTTGGAGATCCATTAATCTGAGTCAGGTGTGTTGCAGTACTAAAACCTGCAGGACGGTAGCTCACGAGGACCGGAGTTGGAGATCCCTGCTTTTGGACAACACACACACACACACACTTTGTATTCCATCCAAGCAGTTTCTGTTTACATTTCAGTGAACTTGCACATGAACTGTGGTTAGCCTGTTCACATCACAGTAACAGTCCAACCTCTGTCTCCCCTCCCCAGGAAGATATCTGTAACCTGAACCCGTAAAAACTCAGTTCAGCTGGACATGAGATTACTGTCTGTCCCTCTGAATCCAGCGCTGCCTCACTTTACCTAAATAAATTCTACATCTGACAACTGAAGATTTCTCCGGTTTGTTTTGGGGCTTCCAACTAAAGAATCGGGTCTAACGATACTATATTAAATATGTTTCCCTGCCAAACAGGACTAACAAAGTCCTTAAATCTAGCTGGGAATATAATAATAATCATCTAATCACACTCATATGGGCCAGACCATCCTTACATAATACTAGTAGTAAGGTGTTACTTAAATGAATAGTGAAATACAACAAATATGATGAATATGCAGACTGCTATATTTCATGTGTCATATAGATTGTAGGTGAATAGATGAATACTAAACCAAATATTGAAATATAACTAAGTCATACTTTAAAAACACTACAAAAACTTTTAATAAGTCTTTTATAATCTCCCGTCCAAATGTAATTTTCTTTTTTTTTGTGTGTGTGTGAAAGCAGATAAGACTAACAAACGGGTGAGTTAAATCCATTTAGCTTCAGTTCTTTGCAACTACTTTCAAGGTTTTTTTCTAGTTAAAAAGGACGCAGGACACACCACAAATTGCATCTATTCATAGCAGGTGAAGATGTGGAAATTCCTCTAATCAGAGTGCTGCTAAGGCAATAGTCACGAGAATACCCCACCCACATAAATACCAACAAGACAACGATTTGAACTTGTGGTGGCTCTTTTTTTTTTTTCTTTCCATTCACTCACTGTGATCCCCTCCACCTTCTTGGTCATGCAGCAAAGGCACCTGGGAGCCCTGTCCCACTGCAGAGACAAAAACAAACCAAGTTCAAATAAGGACTGAGCAGAACTCAACATTAATCAAACAGAAAGCACGTTACAGTCATCTCAAAGCTTTAAGCACGAATGTTCACAAAAGTTTACACAAATTACAACCAAAATTACTCATCGGTAACTGTCAGAATCAGCACAGAAATACCAAAGTAAGAAAAGAAACGGACACCTACCTGAGCTGGCACCATCGTAGTCACGACTGTAACCGTGAGGAGGCGGGGGTCCGACTCCGTTGGGCAGAGGCAGCAGGGGCATGGCGGGCTGGTTAAGGAGTGGGCCACCGTATGCCGGCTGAGCATACATACTCGGAGCATAGAGTGTGGGAGCGTACTGATTGGCCACCCCTTTCTTCACTGCTTTTCCTGCCTCGTACACTGCGAATTATTGGAACGGAGGTGGGTTAAAGTGGAAAGAAACACTGTGTGGAAATACCTCAAGCTGCAGAGACTGAAGCTAATGCACAGCCACCACTGAAGACCATGAAAGTGTGAGGTGCAAGCTTAAAAGGAATGGCTTCAGATTTTGGCTTTATTTCTTGCCAAAAGCTGATGAGAACATACCACTCTCTGGCCTTTCAATTAAAGACAGGATTGACAGCAGCCTATTACACTACGCAAGGCCAACAAACAGTTCCTGTAAATACTGTTGTTTAACTGTTCTCCTTTTGTAGAGTTGAAACAAACTAAATATGTGTGAATACGAGTGAATTCTTAAACTTGAGAGGCGTTTCTTCAACCTTTTCGGCTGAAGGTTTTCCCCTGGTTCTGAGCTAGGCCAGCCTAAGCTAACATTAATCGGCCACTGACTCTAGTTTCAGATTTACTGTACAGACATGACATGAGCGATCTTCTCCTCTGACTCTCAACAACAAAGCAGGAAAGCGTATTTCTAACATGCCGAACTATTGTTTATGCTGTGCTTCACGCTTTAAAATAATTCTGAACGCCTTCAGTAAAGCAACTTTGCTGCAACAATAAACATCTACCATGATATGTGAATACATTCAAACAATGCTTGAGTACACCACCGCGTGACAAGAATGGCCAAAGCAGAATTTACTCTCAACACAAGATTGGCTGTATGAAGCACATGCATGAAATGAGTGCATCTAAAAAAAAATTGAACACCATGAAAGAAGTTTGATATTTTCCATTAGTCATTTAAGAAAGAATATTTTATACACAGTGGCCTCAAAGCCAAATATTTAAAGCTTTTCTTGCTTTCATTTTGAGTAAATTACTATTCAAACAGTAGGAGTACAAACTAACTCTCAGTCTAGCTCAGTACACGAAACCACAACCACGGGGAGGACTGCTGACTTGAAAGTTGTTCGGAAGACAATTTTCAGAACCCTCTGCAGTGATGGGTGTAATAACTTGACTTATCTTGAGCAGCGTACGTGCAGAGCATAGAAGAAGATAACACGTGATGGATGGTGTATGAGTTTTACTGAAGAGTTGAACTGTTCGAACCCACTTCCTTCATCATACTAGAAACAACACACCCTCCACAAGGATGGACGGCGGGTTGTAGAATAAGTTTGCTCAATCGACTCAACTGACCTGAACTCCAAAAAGGGAAATGATGAACACTCAATCCAAAAATACAGAAAAGCTAAAGGTGGTTCTCAAAGCAATCTGGGCTTCAGGAACACGCCAGCAGTGCCACAGGCTAAACGCCTCAGTGACGCAGTAATTTGTGGTAAAGGAGGCCGAACCAAGAGCTGAGAGAAAAAATAACAACCCTGTTCAGAAGTTGGACATTTCTGGATTTTAAATCCTTATTTTGATTGATCTTATGATAATAATTTGAGATTTTAGAGAATTTTTGATTTTCATGAGCCATAATGATTAAAATGGAATCCAAAAAGGCTTGAAATCTGTCAGTGAATATGGAATATCCATCCATTATCTATACACCGCTTAATCCTCACGGGAGTCTATCCCAGCTGACTCAGGGCGAAGGCAGGAAGCACACTCACATTAACACCTACGGACAATTTAGAATCACCAACTAACCTCAACATGTTTTTGGACTGTGTGGGAGGAATCCAGAGAACCCGGAGAGAACCCACGCTGCACAACTATAAACAATAAATATTAACAACAAATGAGCCTTCCAGCATCAAGCCCTCCTCGTATCTCGACCTCCGTCTTGACAATCCGACAGCCTTGCTATCCGACATTAAAGAAGGTTTTACATTTAGTGTCGGATTATCGAGTCACAATTTACTTTCTGTGCTCAAAGTAAAATAGGCATCCAAAATAAAACTAGAATGTTTGGGAAAGCTGTGTTAAAAATCCCTTAACTTCAGACATTTTTGAGTTGAACACTAAAATTTCATTAGAGGGGGGGCTAATAATTTTGGGCTCAACTGTAATTGGAAGAAAGCAATAGCGACAATGAGTTACACAATTCAGACCCTGACTTTGATTGGTTGTTTGAAACGTCATCCAAGCCTCAGTGTGTGAGGGGAACGATTGAGGAGGAGTGAGAAGGTTCCACCAGGTCTCAACGGGCCGTGTATGCATAAGCTGCATGTATGGGCTAATGCATGAAATCTTTAATAACCTTCAGTCCAATGCTTGAGCTTTAGTACTGACAGCAAAGGGACACATAAGGAGCCAATATTTGTGTAATTCTACGTATTGCATTTTTGATTATATAACAATTAAATAACACCCAGGATCTTTCTGTGTGGAGTCTCCATGTTCTCCCCGTGCAGC